>NC_137913.1:14718957-14874842 GCF_963457725.1 Sprattus sprattus | reverse complement strand
ACACACGCACACACACACACACACACCCATGCACACACACACACACACACAATGAAAGACACACATTATACCATGATGCATGTAAACATAGTGAGCACTGCATTCACAACCCCAGCCCTGCCTGTGTCACAAAATAACTTCATCAAAACGAGAAAGACAGAATGGTCCCCACTCCGCTATGGCTCTTGTGTGTATCTAATTAAGACAAGGTTAGTGTGACAAATCAGATGCTCTCCCCTGATCCCCCGTTTAACCCCCACTGATCCCCGTTACAGAAGAGCACTGATCAATACATAAGCACAGGGGCCCCTCCAAAAACACTCCTAATCCACCCTGCCACCGCCACCCCTCTAAAAAAAAAAAAAAAAAAAAAAAAACTCTCCCCGTACACACAGCACACTCAGTTCAGAGAGACGGGGGGGCGGGGTTTGGGTGTGTGTGTGTGTGTGTGTATCTTTATGTGTGTGTCTGTGGGTGTATTTGTGTGTGTGTGTGTGTGTGTGTGTGTGTGTGTGTGTGTGTGTGTATGTCTCTGTGTGTGTATGTGTGTGTGTGTCTCTGTGTGTGTGTGTGGGGAGGTGTGTGTTATTCCAAGGCTGAGTGGGGGACCCCTCTGGTTGTATGGGAGGAAATGAGGCCTCAGTCTTGTGTCATGTTATCTCTCCGCTCGCACAAGGGAGGGAGGGAGGGAGTAGGGAATGGACAGGAGGGGACAGACAGGCCAGCCTGAGTCTTTTGGTTCACACACAGGAGTGACGGGACATGAGCACACAGAGTGAAATGAAGAGAACTAAATAGTGTATGCACACTGTGTGGAAATGGGCGCATAGATGTATGCATTATTTACACACACTGATATCAGGCTCCACGTAAAAAATCAAAAAGTTGACCATTTTACAGTTCACCTTGGTATGTTCCCAATTCTCATATTAATTTCGCTAATGTAATAGCTCTAATAGCTCTGTAATAGCGTAACAGCTCTAATGCAGTTAGGTAACTGCTGTGACACTCTCTTGCAACAAACCTCTAGCCTCACTGGCATATCTGCTTGCTTGGGCAACATGTGACAGGATCCTTACTTGCACTCTGTGGCCGGTGTGGGGACGTAGTTCTTGTAGACTTTGTCTAGGATGGACTGGCACATGGTGTCGTTCCTATCCGTGGGGAGGATGGTGCCCGGCCGGGTAAGCAGGCCTAGGTTGTGGAAGAATGTATTCCGCTGCTCGATCCCGTCCTCCAGGAAAAAACAGTGTCCAAGTGTGTCATAGCCGACCGTGTGTTTTATCTGAGGAAGGAAACACAAATCATTCCGGGTTGGTTGGGCCATGCGAGGGGAAACGGAAGACGGGGCTAATCGGAGGAATGTGGAATCTCAATCAATCAGCTTATTTCCCACAGCAGCCCCGAGACCGCTTTGGTATAATGCACTAAATGGTTAACTAATAAATACGTTGAATGTACTTTTGAATTAGAGTATTTGATGACAAGATATACCTGGGGTTAGGGTAAGGATTAGGTTTCAGGTTAGGATAAGTAACATGCAATAAGATACACTCCATGAATCTCCATGAATCTCCATGAATCTCATGAGTATTATTGACTACAAACCTAAGTATATTAATAGTAATGAGGAAACTTAATATAATGTGGGACCACCCTACTCTACTCCTTACCAGGAGGCCATTGGTGGCGTGGACGGTTACGCAGCGGGAGAAAGAGTGATGGATGGACAGGGCGTCCACATAGGTGGGGGACAAGTAGCCTCCTCGCTGGTCCACGTCTCCGCAGCGGTGGAAGTGCAACGGGTAGCTGCCCTGCTGCTGCTGCTGGCCCATGTGCTTCAGCTCCACTTGGGACACGTGCACAGAGGAGAAGTTGCCCAGGATCTGTGACAAGATAGATAGAAAGAGAGAGAGAGAGAGAGAGAGAGAGAGAGAGAGAGAGAGAGAGAGAGAGAGAGAGAGAAGAGAGATAGAGAAGAGAGAGTGAGAGAAGAGAGAAAGAGAGAGAGACAGACAGAGAGACAGAGAGTGAGTGAAACAGAAAGAGAAATAGAACAATAGATTGAAAGCAAAGAGAAAGCACAGAAAGAGTGAGATAAAAGGAGAAAGAAATATAAAATGTAAGAAAATCGTACTTAATATGAACTGAAGTCATGCACAAACAACAACATGCACAAACACGACCAATAACTAGACTGACCAGAGTGCCACTGCCTTTAATCAGTGTCTGCTTCCTATTATTTACGAGCAGTATTTACTAATATTGCTTGATAAACCCTGGAAAACATGTGCAGAGATAGTTCAGCTTAAGCCTGAATGCCCAAAAGCCCTGTTAATGGAATTCATTAATACATCCATCCACTGCATGTGGTAAAAATATTATGAGGGCTTGCATCCAGTTCAATGGACATTGGGGGTGATTCTGGAGTATACCACCTACCCATTCACACACACACAAACACACACACCTTGATGTGTCCCCCGAATGTGTCGTGGTTGAAGAACTGGCACCAGTTCTTTCCATAGCAGGAATTTTCCATCTCTCCGTGGATGAGGATATTCCGGGAGAGGAGGGCCACCTCCGCCCGCATGTCCACCCCGTCCAGGACCTCCCCGACGTGGGTGAACTGGGGCTTCCCTGGGTGGGTATCAAGGACAAACAGCCAGATTAGCCCCCTTCTCTCTCTCCCCCCAGCTTGCTGGGCTCATGATAAGACATTTTTGCTGTCCCCCACTGAGGATTGCACTAACACACAAAATCTGTATTGGGTTGGGTTGGCTTTGATCTGCCATGGCTTGGTTGCAGTGGTAAAGGAGAGGAGACTAAAGAGAGGCCGAGCAGGAGAGAGCTATGACACCGAGATGAGATACCCTTCCAGACAACTGGACAAAGTCACTCCTTTTCAATGAATTGGTGGAGGTCCATTTTTCACATTGCCTTACCTTTATTCTGTCTTGCTGGCTACACAAATAAGCGAATATACAGGATAGTTCACCACTGAATACAGGTCATAGTTAATTGTGACAAGCACGTATAGATGATTTATTCATCCAGAGCCGGTCAATTAAGAACCTCACAACAAACCGAGAACATCCCTTTCTGTGGTGACACTGCAAAACAGATGCACTTCTGCTAACCGGGTCGTGACTGTTCCAGAATGATCCGATAGCTTGTGACCAAGGTCAAACAGATGGACAGGAAGCTTGGGCCATTAGTCATGCAGACCCAGCGGCGTGCTCACCTTGCACCCTGACCTGCTTCCTGGTGCAGTGAGGACAGGGGAGCAGGGTGAACTCCTCGGCCTGGTGCATGGAGTAGTCCGTGCTTGCCACCACCACACGCTCCCCCTCCCGCCAGCTGCTCACGTCGTCCTGCAGGTTCAGCACCACCTGGTCCACCGCATCCACCTGGAAGCCAGATATGGGAAACCCTGAAGAGCAGAAAGAGAGGGGAAGAGAGAGAGAGAGAGAGAGAGAGAGAGAGAGAGAGAGAGAGAGGGATAGGTAGAGAGAGGGGGGAGAAACAGAGAGAGAGAGAGAGAGAGAAAAAGAGAGAGGCAGAGGGAAAGGCAGAGGGAGAAAAAGAGAGGCAGAGAGAAAAAGAGAGAACGAGAGAGAGAAAGAGGGAGAAAGAGAGAGGCAGAGAGAGAAAGGAACATGAGGGTGCATTCACTTGGGACACTATTGATCAATTTTACATACAAGACAAGTCAAAATGGCATACATCATATTGTACTATACAAGGTTTGTAGGTAAGGTTTGTAGACATCATGGTAGATATTTGTATTGATTTTCAGAGATAGTATAAGTCATTTAACAAAGGTGTCATTTTCACCTCATTAATCCTGCACCTAGATAATGAGATGAACCAATGGCAACGATGCACACAGCTGGAACCTGAGCAGTAAGTCCAGGAGTTTGCACTGAGGTAAACACTTATCGGTGTAACAGGGGGTGACACGAACAGGGAGGGACACCAGACATCAGTGTTGGAATGTCCTCATTCATTTTCTCTGGCCCATACAGGCCTTATTTACTGGCTCTTTTCAAAAACACAGGGCAGCACAGACCTGGGAATGTCTTTGAAGTTATGAGAAGCCCCATAAAGATGGAGCCACTGATGGTATCTGTATCCTGTTGGGCAGCTTGGGATTCTGAGCCCATAATGGTGTAGGTTTCCTTAACCATCATCAGGGCTATTAAGAGCTATGCTGTTTAAAACATGAAGTATAACTTGCCCCTCTGGACCAATGTGGCGCTCTTGAAGTGGAGAACATAAAAGTTGTTGCTACTCTCAGCCTTCATGGAAATTTCAACTGAGTCGTTCTTTATCTTTTTTTTTTTTTAGGTCAACTGTATTTGACAGCCGTGAGCCCATGAAGAGAGAGTGATATTTTTTGAGTGTCACTTTTGACGGGTGAAGCAAATGAATATACTGAACAGGAAGCTCTAGATTACTGATGGTGGCTTGTGGTTTTTTCCAAGGCCCCTGGCACTCCCTGCGTGAGCATAAATATTTGAGCTGAAAACTTTTTGGAGAACCCTAAATGAGCAGAATAAAGAGTGAGCTTCAGGAGAAGGAAGGAGGTAGCGGAAAAACGAATGCAATAGAGGGGTGTGCTACACCCTCAAGCTCAAGTCTCACTTGCACACTTTTACTAATGAGAGGTCTGCTCTAGTCTCCCAACAATATGTGTGGTACAAACGTATGCATGCTCTGCATATTGTTTTCAGTCCACGGAGAGCAAGCCGGGATAAGTAGACTTACCCTCCAACAGGTGCTAACCCCTTATCTTATGGAGAGGGTTCCCAGAACTAACAGACTGTTTGCGGGTATGCAGGGCAAAGTCACAACCGCATAGCTAAATGCATAGCCACCTCCCTAAATCAGCCATGAGTTTAACATATGAAAGTATGTCAAGGCATTACATTGCTTGAACCTGCCCTGTTAAAAAATACTGGACAGGGCCTCCACTTGGGCATTTAACCCTAAGCCTTTAACTGCAGAACTCAGCTAAGCTTGTCCATGTTTGGTGAGAGGCTGAGCACTATACCATTTCGCCACTCGCTGTAGGCGGTGACGGAGAAGCGCACGCCATCCACGGTGACGAAGTCTCGGCGAGCCAGCGCCTTCCCGCCAGTGTCGTGGTTCTCGTGCTCCCTCACATCCTCTGTGCAAGAGGTGTTGCCACCGCCCACCACTGAAACCAGGGCCCACGCCTGCCTGTGGAAGCACATCGAGACAGACTTAGAGAGAATGGCATGGTTATAAAGTACTTATGGTTGTCTTGGTTATCAAGTACTTATGGTAATCATCGTTATCAAGTACTTACAAAAACTCATACATAACATATTATGCAATCTCAAGAAAAGAGACACAATGTTCCTCTTTTACAAGAGGCATGCCAGCACAAAATATGACCAAAATTGACACAAGTGCCTCTATGACCAGAAATGCCAGACAACCACAGTACTATGCTGAAAAAAAAAAAAAAATGGAACTATGCTTTTTCTTAAAGGGCAAAACACACATTGAAATATTATTTATAAATTATAAAAGGTAATTGGTCTGAAGTCCACAGCAGAGTTCTTCATATTGCCAGTTCAACAAAAGTTCATATGAATCACACTCTCTGGACTTGGTTTCTCTCCATCCCATTAGTATCTTGGCAGCACAGACTCACAGGCATTTCTGTCTTCCTCTTCTTCAATGCCTCTATCCCTGCTCCCTCATTTCCCTCTCCTTTGTTCCCCAATTCCCATTTTCTTTCAGAGACCTCTTCGAAACTGTCTGCATGAGGTCTCCGAGGCAGAAGTATGATCAAAACAGGCGATTTACCCCAAAAGAGCTGATGTCAGATTAGACATAACACTATGGCTTTATGGCATTGTGTTGACAATTATTCTGACAGCTGGTACTGCATTCAACCTTCAATGAGTTATAATGCTGAGAGCCCTCTAAATATCAATTGGCTTGTTAGTTATCGAAAGCTAAGCTGCCTTAGAGTTACAATATGCATAAATGTACCAATTTTTTAGTTTTTTTTCCAAAGGCAGCTAGTTTTGGTATGATTTTCACATTCATTTTGATGGTAAATGGTCATGCGAAGGACAGATACACCTGTCACAGGCCAACTCAATAGCTGCCCAGGCTATGCACTATAGTTCCATGGGTAGAAAAGTTTTCACAGCACCACTAACTATATTGGCAAAAGACACCGGTTACCTGGCTAGCAAGCTTTTATCATTTCTAACTGTGCTGTATTTGAGATTCAAAGTTTTTTCCATTTCTTTTAGGTAGCTCATTTTCACACAAAATGTTCTAACCATTGTTTTAATCTTTAAAACACTAGTGTTACATCTATTGCTCAGAGCGTGACAGAAGTAGAGGGTGGATGATGCTACATAATGCAATTTCCTCATTAGTCATGCAGAAGTGAAATCTCCCCAAAATGCTCAAAAATATCAGCTATTTCACAGCTTCACTGCTCATGTTGGGCAGGTCACCCTTGATAAATGTGTCTGCTAAATAAATACCTGCACATGCATGTAACTGTAGCCTATCCTCTGGGCACCATGTAATGGAAAAACAAAACAAAACAAAAAAAACGAAAACACCTTTATCCTCTTAATCTTTCCCTTTTATAATCATGACGAAAAGCCTTTAGTGTTCGAAGTGTTAATGATCACCGTCAGAATGATGATGGTGTCTGGAAAACAAAAGCCTAGCCCTCTGATAATATTTGCCTGTTACACACATCCTTCCCCACACAGTGGAATAGCCACTCAAAAAGGTCAAATAATAATTTTACAACCTTTTACAGCCATTCTTTTCAGACACAAAAGCTTTGAACACCATAACAGCAAACAGTTGGAACTTCATTCCAAACTGGAAAAGGTCAACCATGCAGTGACATCACAAGGTCAGTTTACATTTTAGGACCTTGTGAATGTAGGAACACACAATGTTCTTACAGGACACATTTTCACAGCGACACATTTCCACATCAAAAGAAACACTGAGGCACTTCCTGATACAATTATTGAAAAGGGAACCATCTGTGGACCCACCCTGGCCACACATTAAAGGACCATATGTGATGGCAGGGTCAGGGGTCATCTCTTTTATCAAGACCACCTTTAATTGTACACCATCCTGTACATGACAGATGATCATGTTCAGATGAATGTGGTAGTTTAGTATCAGCAAATGCGGTGTGCTGTGTTTTAATGCACATGTGTAGAGTGATGTCATGATTACGATATGTAATCACATACCAAACAGAAATGTGAGTTGGTTTGATAGGTCTGTCATAAAGACACAAAGGCACCTTGAGACAACACTGGAAACATAGCTTTGTAACTGAAACGCACACCTTATGCCTGGCCTAATAAACACATATAAAAAGAAACATTATATACAGATTATATTATTGTCTGTGTGTGTCTGTGTGTGTCTGTGTGTGTCTGTGTGATCATGTGTGAAGGGGGCTGGTTTCTGCCCTAAGGTTTGCTGTCTTTGTGTCTTTGTTTGGTTAACTTCATTCTGCTCAGTTTACTTGGAAAACATTCAGGAAGAAACCATCTGAAGTTTGAGAGCATTCATATTGAAGTTGTTGTTGTTGCTTAAAGGATTGTTTTTTTTAAGAGCAAGCTACAAATGAAAAATGAAGCTTGAGGTATGAGTACACCAGGATGGATATTTTTTTTTTGCTCTACTCGTGAAAACCTTCTCGAACACATCCAGCACTCAAAAGACAAGGATTACTTTCATTAACTAAAATCTTTAGCTTGATTTGTCACTTTTGAGTGGTGGTGGTACTGCAAAAGACAAGTCAACTTAATTCTACCTTCTTATGTGAAAGCATGACTAGTTGGAGCTGCAGTTCAGCGCTTTGGAACCTTTTTCTGATCTGAAATAAAAATGCACCCCCCTCTCCAGTGTCCAAGTGTGTCAACAAAAGACAGATGCTGTGAGTAGCAGTTCTTTTTAAATAAATACTCCGACTTTCCATTCGGCAGAAGGAGAGAAGAGAGTCTTTATGTTCACCTTTTCACAAGGGGCTTGACTTAGTTAAATATAGCCTTTATGTTCAAACCAAATAAGTTACTTCCACTGGCTAGTCAACAGTACCCAGGAAGCCATGCATTGAATTTCATACTTTTTTTTTTTTTTTTTTTTTTACATGAACTCGCAAAGGCTCTTTGCCAGTAAGCATCTGAGCATTTGTGACATTTTAAACAGTGATTTCAAACAACATTGCACAAACACTAGCCACTCCTGCAGAACCCAATTCTGCAGAGGGAGAACAGGAGCCCAGTCTATCTTGCTTATGTCACCGTTCCAATGGGGAGCATATGTTTTGCCCAGTGGGAAGACAGTATGGGGAAGCTTATAAATACAAAGTCAGCTTTTTGACACAAATCCTGGAAGCAGGCCTGTGTAACCTTCCAGCGAAGGCTTTCCTGCTTGAGCAGGACCATCGGAAACATGGGGAGGTTTTCCTGCCGAACGCGCTCCCGCCCCTCTCCACTGGAATGAGGAGGACAGGACAGGACAGGACAGATAACACAGTCATGCTGATGGTCACCATGTTGATGGCTATAGCTAAGCGGCTCCCATTGTGTAATCTAGTGAGTGGTAAACATATGTCTTCCCTGTGGGCATCTAATCTACTGTCCCTACAAAAACTGTGTGAGTGTGTGTGTGTGTGTGTGTGTGTGTGTGTGTGTGTGTGTGTGTGTGTGTGAGAGAGAGAGAGAGAGAGAGAGATTAAATATGGTTTTAAGATACATAAAGTGGAGCATACATCAGTGTTTTTACTTTCTTGACTACATGATAATTCACTGTGTGCAATGAGCTACTAATTGACAGCACAAGTGCAAGAAATTTAGCACTGACTTTGAGTACTTTGTGGTCAGATGCTTCATTTTATATCTGACTTGACTGGTCTTTTTGGCATCAAGGGGAAGTGTGAACTCAGATCTGGACCGAAGTCAGCAGGGTTTCCCCTTCGCTACGCCCTGAGATAATTCAAGGTTCCATTTCTCCACTAGATTCATGAGCAAACAGTGTGTTCAAGTGAAAGTGAAAAACAGGCTGACAGAAAAACCCAAACAGATGGCTAATAACCAAAAAGTACATTTTAGTGCCTTAACAAAACATTCTGAAACTGTAATTGTAACTTTCTGCTTTCACTCTTAAATATTATATTGGCAACACTAGCGGTGATTTCAGAGTAACTGACGTTGAAACCAAATCTGTTTAGTAAATGTCTTTACAGTGTTGTTTTCACATCAGAAACAGTGAACTGCCGATGTTCTTATAGTCGGGGAGTTAGTGACCTAGACTTAGGTGTCACATTGAGTATTGCCTGTACTGAGCTTTGTTGTATTGAAAACTAATTCAAAACGATCAAGGTTTTAAAGGTAAAATGTGTAATTTTGTATACATGTTTTGTTAAGTTAACTAACTTTGCGAATCCTTCAGCCAATCAACACATCGCTTCAGTAGCACAGAAAGGAGGGGTGTAATTAGATTTACTGTTGAGCTCAACTATCAGCAACTTAAGACCAGAATTGCAGACTATACCTTTAATATGAGTAAATGGGCTGCCTAACATTTAGGACCCTTGGTGTTCTAACTGCATTCCAACAACCAACTAGTGCTTTCGGTGTAAACTGGCATGAACGTGTTACTGCCTGTAATCACCTGTATTTGAGATCATTGACGAAGCTGCTGCCCAGGAGGTCCTGGATGATATTCTTGGTCTCCTCTAGCAGGCTCTTGGCAGCGGAGTCGCCCACGGCCAGGGTGACAATGCGGCCCAGTGGAAGGCTGCGAAGCAACTCAGTGAGCCGGCGGCTTTCATTGTGGAATTCGTACGTGTCGAAGCGATCTGAATAGATGACTGCAGCAGTGTCCTGGTCCACCACACGCAGGTTGATGCCGCGGTGGAAGTTCCGCTGGAAGGAGTGGCCGCCCCGCTTCAGGCCGGATGCCGGCACCGTCCGGGTCAGCAGGGTCCAGGAGGGCCTCTCTGCCCCGTGGAGCTCCAGGGTGCCCCCGCTGGCCACGCCCAGAAACTTACGGCCGAAGCTGGGCACCTCCAGCACGGCCCTCTCGTCGGAGCGGCCTATCAGGGTGATGGTTGCTTGAGATTTGTAACGGCATTTGGGAGCTCCGATGTGCAGGGATCCACCGTCCTGGATCAGGATGTGCCGCAGCCGGAGGGTGATGTTCTTGGATCCGGCAGCATTGTCCGCAAAGACGACCAGCCCTTTAAAAAGAATGGAAACAGCTTAAAACTAGATATTTTTTTTGTTCTGTTGTTGTTGTTGTTGTTCTGAGACAACAAGATACATTATTTGCTAAAGAGGAGGACGTTTTCACGCTATGATTGAGTTTAACTGCCACCCAATCCCATTTGTTTTTCCCCAAGACCCACTTAATTTATTTCCTGACCCAACAACAACGCCCCTGGAAAAAATGATAGAAAATGCTTTCCATATTTTCTTTAAGTAGTTCATAACTCTCTGTGACGCACTAAACATTCTTCTGATGACCTATGACTAGAGTTCAGGACCCCAGCTCATGTGATCCACGCACCTCCTGATTTGATTGTCAACGAGAAAAGGGTAGAAGAGGCGTCCAGCCGAAACTTCTGCCCCTTCTGCACAACCACCTCCTTCTGGGGGTCATGACCTGGACTCCAGGTGGTCAGAGAAGGGTTATGATCCGGACAGTTCTCTGTACAATTCCAATGGAAAGATGACAAACAAAGACACCAAGTGCATCAACTCACTGGTAAGGTGATGTATACAGTATATGACACTGAAAGACACATTATGAACAACACAGAAATGAAAAAATGTACATAATCGTAGTCTGTTGAGCTTCCGATGTGAGACCAATAGAAGTTTTCACTTCACTTCACTGACATTAGAGGACTCCAGGAGTCTATGTGCATCACATCATGGTTCTCATAGAGCTTGGCAAAGACTCCCAGGGATCACAGAGGGCTTAATGGGCTAATGAAATGGATAAGTCAGCCCCCCTGTCTTCTCTCTCTCTCTCTCTCTATCTCTCCCCCCCCTTACACACACTTACTCTTACATTCTCTCTCTCTCCCCTTCACACACAATGTTACACTCTCTCTCTGTCTTACACACAGACACACACACACTCACAGTCATGCACACACTCACACTCTCTCTCTCTCACATGTAGTCACCCACCCACACAGAGACACACACACACACACACACACACACACACACACACACACACACACACACAGACACACACACACACACACACACACACACACACACACACAGACACTCTCTCACTCTCTCACTCTCTGTCTCTCTTACTTACAAACACACACAAATACACACACACACACACACACACACACACACACTCACTCACCATCTAGGACGTCTCTGGAGGTAAGACAGAGGACCAGGGTGAGGCAGAGGAGGAGAGCACCGGTGGAGATGGCCGTGAAGATTAGGGCATTCTTGTTGCTCTGCTGAGTCTGTGTGTGCTCCCTCACCTGACTCCCCTCCGAGAGGTTAAAGGTCACAGGCCGCAGAGGTGGTGGGGCTGCAGGCTTGAGTGGCGGTGGGGGTGGGGCTTTGGGAGGGGGAGGGGAGCGCACAGGCACAATCCTGCCTGGTACGTATCCGGGAGACCGGTGGCTGTTTCCGTTGGGTGGAGGCACAAACATGGGGATATGACGAGGGCCATCACTCACCTGCATGATATATCTGTCTTGCCACTTCCTGCAGAGAGTCAGAGAAACAGAAGTGTATCAGGACCTTTACCATTGCATTCAAGCTATTCATCATCAGAGATGAATCCCGACTATATACATCTACTATTTGAGCACATTACATAGACACCAGTGCAGAATGTAACACCCTTCATTAACTAAGTATGATACCTTGTTAGTTTTTTGCTGACCACATGCACACCAAATAAGAAAATCTTAAAAACACTGAATAGAATGAGTGCTCACGCAAACTGCACCCATATTATATCCACAAGAACACATTTTATTCCACAATAAAAGTGTTATGTAAACCCCTTGTTAAAACGAGCCCATTTTCGCCTTGAGAAAGAAGGGTTTGTGGTTAAGCTGAGCCTCAGCTGCTTTCTGCTTGTTTTGATGGACCCTGCTCACTGTCTGCGAAAAAAAAAAAAATAACAGAACACTCCTGTCCGTCCCTGACCCAGACGGATGGTTCACTTGGTCCCCGGGCACTGAGAAGCTGCCCACTGCTCCTGGAGGATCCTGGTGGAAGGACGATCCGGGATGGGTTAAAAGCAGAGCGTGAATTCACAGCTACCTCAGGCCTGCGTGCGTGTGTGTGTGTGTCCTGGATCGCCTATCATATATAACACGTGTGTGTTGCAGTGAATCGCTTGTGCAATAAAAAACTGACTTGAAAGTCAGCCTTGTTTGTTTGTTTGATATCTGTAAGAGTTTCAGCTAAGAATTTGTTTGTGGGTGCTTGTCTTGTCCTGCTTCAAAAAAGGAACGTGGAACCAATTACGAGTCGCAAAACTACAACGCCCCCCTATCAACCTCCCCCCACCACCACCACCACCACCACCACCACACACACACACACAGTACCAGGGGTAGTTGTAGTTCCCAGAATGTGCCCTTAAACCAATCTATTCAGCTGTTTGTGCACTATGTTTGCTGAAGTCTGAAACCAGCCTGTGATAATTAGCTGATCCATAGTTGTTTCCAGTTTTAATTAAATCAGGATTCCACTGCGCTGTAGTCCACATAGGATGAGTACTTTGGTATGTTTTTCCAGGAAAATTCAGAAAAGAAAGGAAGAACAGAAAAGACAAACAAACCCAGGGAGGTTTTTGCACATTAGTCTCAGTGAAACAAACTTTGAAAGTAGTACAACAAAATGTAAGCATCAACTTTCTTCACATGACCAAATGCGCTTTATAAGTTCAGACCAAACGTTCATCATCATTGTATGGTGAACCCTTTATATCAAAGGTTATCTTCAATGAAATACAATACTACAATACAACAGTACTCATTCCTAATGAAATTATCGGCTTGCTCTACAAGAGAGGTCACTCATATCTAATCCCACATTGTTACATGAGACAAACTCAAAAAATGGTTACATGTAAAATAAGTCTAAGGTCTTTTTGAGATTGCAACTGCCTTTCTTAGTCATCATGTAAGAAGCTACGTCCTCATATAACTTTGAGTGAAATACGCTTTGTTCAATTTTCAACAGTGGGGGTAAATGAGGGTAGTCGTTTCTGTGTGGGTTCCACACCATACTAGCTTTCTTTTACGCTGTGGTGTGCTTCCTATCCTCTGTTGAAAAGCTTGGGCATCCAGCCAATCTTAAGAGAATACAAAACAACAATACATGACAAGTTTGTATGTGACTAAACACTTTTTGGGGGGTTTTAAATATGTGCCTTTTGTTAAATATCACTGATCTTCCCCTACTAGGCCATACTGGGTCATAAGTCATTTCATAATTTCTGTTTTCTCAGAACTGTCTCTGTTTTTCTCCCACCATGCTTGAAGGTGTTCTTGATTGCGCAACTTCTTTGTTGCACAATGAGTCCATGACTTTCTTTGGAAAAGGTAAAATAGGAAGAGGGGGTCTTTTCCTTATAGAGTGCTCATACCAGACCTCATTAAGGGAAATTTCCTCTCTTCCAGCTTCCAGGGATAGACCCCTTCATCTATAAGAGAACCACCCCCCCCCCCCCCCCCCCCCCAAATTAACTAACTCATGTCCTGTTCAAAGCCAGATGTCAGAAGACAACATAAAAAAACATCAAACCTCAACGATGCAGGAAAGACCTGATGAAAAAGCTTCTCTAGGACACCATGAAGGATAATTGGGGGAAAGTGGATCTCAAAAAGCAAAACAGAGCAGTGGGGTTTAAGGGATAGTTAAAAAGAGACTGGAGAGGGGACTGTGGCCTTAGGGTCTTCCTTACTTCAAAGAGCTGAGAGAAACAGCAGGACCACTGGGACTGCCCCCAACCCAAGGACATATCCAGTCAGAAAAGTGACTTGTTTAGGGCCTGCAAACACCCTGTGCACAACAACAGCACCCCAACAACCTTTTCAAGTGCCTCACTCAAGCTACTGTGCATATAGTCTATTTCCAAATACAAATTCCTTCCAAACTGACAGTATATAAATATGAGGATGATGATAGTGTCCATTATATTGAGAAGAAATCAATACCAAACATTTGGGGTATTGTACATTGCTTAAGATGTGACTATGGAGTACACCAATGCTCACTGTTAATAACTGTCTGTGGTTTCAGATACATGCAGAAAGATGCGTCCGATTAGTCAACCAAAACGTTTAATTTATTTTGTCTCAGCTCCAACGATTTAACAGCAACAAGGTGCTTGTTACAATGTAACCATCAATTGACTGTCCCATTGACAGAGCGCATCGAAATCTTCCACGGTACCAACAGTGTAGCACCGTTTCTTCGAATGCACAGTTCAGATTGTCTTGAGGGTTTGACAAGCTCGTTATCTTTTACCTTTGAACGACAATTAAAGTCATGAAACAATTGGCGTAATTCAGCAAACCAGTGTTAACTCGCTTCGTAGAATCTCATTCACTTGCTAAACGGTTAACAAACTCGTAGTGCTGAGTGATCGAGCTTACCTTTCGCAAGATTATGCTGTCCCAGCCCTTGCCATTCGTTCTCTCACATCCACACGGCGTTATTTGGAGCGTAAACACAGGTGAGTAGTCGCGAAAAATAACAACTAACGGATCGGTTTTAGTTTATTTTTATACTTTTTTCACATGGTGTCTTCTTTCGGGGCTGTAGTCAGCCAGCCCCCGTTACAGGCAAGGCTCCGAGAGGAAGTGAGATGGGAGGCAAGCATTGGACATGCGAGCTGACGAGGAGGGGCCTCGCCTCGACCGCTGTTCACACGTCGTACGTTCCGCTGTTGCCACTTTCTGTCGCTAGCGGGGACTGACGAACAGAAGGGCTGAGAAGCAAGCTTACGCTTGAACATGGGCTACTTGTGTTGTTAAACCAAAGTCAAATTCGGCTTCCTTTTCGCAACGAGCCCTGTATATATAATCATGAACCATAAAAAATAGTTTTGTTACTCATAGGGCACGCCTTATTTGGTCCAGTCAAACGCGCTTTGCCTTTGACTCGGGCACAATGTGCTAGTTCACTTTATTTTGCTTTAGGATTTGAAACACGTTACACATTAGTCAGTAATTAATATAACTCAACCGACCATCACCTAAAGATTACCAGTAGAAAAGTTACCAAACGTGTGGTTGGCAGTAGGCCTACTATAATCCTATACGTCATTTCCTTATTTGATAACACCACACAAGCAATGTATGTACCATTTACGTGAAGTATTAACATCCGATTAAGAATAACAGTCTGAGCGGCTAAACTATTCATTCTTTTTCATCTGCCCACATCCATACATCGACTGCTCTCTTGCTGATGGGCTTAACCGACACAACCTTCTGTCTCTTTCATGCACTGCCTCACTTCATTGTTTGCATGTGTTCACTCTGCCCAAAGCAAGGGTTCAAGCAGGGCAAAGCCAAGTGACTTGAGGTTGTAGCTGTGTCTTTTTGAGACCACAAGGACTCTTTATAGAAACAGTGATACTTGGAGGCATCTTTATGCTTCCTGCAGAGGAGACTATATGTTTGTGAAGTTGAACTTAATTCCACATTGTTCTCTGGTTGTTCCTTAGAACATGCCCAAATGTATTCCAAGTCACGTGTACAAGTAGCCTGTACCAAACAGTCGCTGCACAAAGATAGTGCTGTTCACCTCTGAGATTTGATTGCTGACAGCTATGCACGTGTACTAATACTTAAATCAAATTACACACAATATAGTATATTTCTTCTGGGTCCTTCTGAAGCAAATTCAGCATGATGCATTATTATAGCAGACAACACCAGGAATCTAACACTCACATAATTCGTACAAAACACAATTTTCTTTCAAGTACATTTTTTTTATTTTCCTGTAACCTTCTGTAGAGACTATATCCATTATTATTACATATTACAAGTTTCTTCAATAATGAAATGCATCTTACAAAAAATGAAAATACACAGAATGAAAGTTTGAAGTGTGTAGTTCAACCTGATTAGTCCAAATATATATATATGTCACTGAAATCAATTAATACCTATATTAGTAACAATAATAATGAGGATGTTATAACAGTAATAACAACTGCTATTATCATTATTACCATTTGATAATACAGTGAAGGAAAAAATGATCGTATTAAAAAAAAATCACATTTCTTGCAAAATGGAAATGGATGACTGACAAGTCAAGTTTATGTCAAGAAATTAATATTTTCAAGAGGCTTTTAAACATCAACATTTCACTCTGAAATCCCCCACACACCACCTCATCACTGGAATACTTGCTACCCATCTAGTAACGATACGCTTTATACTTTATAGACAGCGACATTGGCCAAAGACAACTGCCTAAGAATAATGATAATAATAATAATAGTAATAATAATAATGTATGGGTTCTCTGAGCATCTAGTGTAGTATAATTGATCAACTCTTAGTAGTTAATATTATCTTGATGCTTAGATGTCAAGTGATTTTTAACAAAAAGGTACAGGTGTACAGCATCATCGCTGTCTAAAACAGACAAGCTTTGATGCTTAGATGTCAAGTGATTTTTAACAAAAAGGTACAGGTGTACAGCATCATCGCTGTCTAAAACAGACAAGCTGTAATGACGTTAGAAACAAATGTGCAAAACAGGGGGGGGGGGGGGGGGGGGGAATACACGCTACATCTTGAGCCTCCACGGCACTCACATTTGCTTTTCTACAAAGGTATTTTAGTGTCGGCACATGATGTGATATCTGTCGTTTTGTGTGAGACGCCCGACAAGGCTTCTGGAGCAGCCACACTAGGACAGCGTTCCATACTGTTATTACTCTCTTCTACGCTTGGATTCTGTAGGCGTTCACCAGGCAGGATGTACGGTTGCATAACATGGAATAGCTGTTGGTTTTAATTTCCAGCATTACTCAAACAGTCTAAGACATGACAGTCATCTAGTGGTGGAGCGTAGTTGTACAATCGGAGAAAAAAAAAAACATTTCAAGAGAAAGAAAAGAAGATTTCTAGATGGCCTATAAACATGTCCGTACAAAGTGAGACAATTCTATTCACATATCTGGGCTTTGATATGCAGAGGATTTGGCAACACTGGCACAGCAATTGAATATGATTTTTTGTTTTGTTTTAACTTCCGTACAGTACTTTAGTCATTTAGAACACAAAAAAAAGCATCTAAGAAGAACAAAATAGAACTGCAAGAAGAACCCGTGACTCGGATTTAATGGTTTTCCGGTTCTACCATCAGTGGGACCACAGGATACTGACTGGTGCTAGTTCCAGCGTAGTAGACCTGCACATGCCATCCCAAAATGAGGTCCATGGGTCCTTACCGTGGATCACCGAGCCCTCTGAAAGGCAGCAAAAAGGCCACTTGCAAAAAAACAAATAAAAAAACAAAAAAACACGACCGACATCTTGGATGACACGTTGTCTCCAAAAACCACTGTGCATTGCAACATACAATGATAGAAAAGATAAAGATAAAAATCATAATAAAAAAAAAATACAACTTAAAAGGAAAAACTAAAGATAAATGCATTCTGAAGTTCACAGTTGCTTGAGTTGAGCCTACAAGGTGCTGCGTTAGGGAGTCCTTCTACAAGTTAACCAGCTCGTGGGCCACAAACTGTTTCAAGCGCTCTAGGTACTGTCCGTAAAGCTCCACGTCGTTGTGGCCGGCACCTTCTACCCAAAGGGGCTCCACCGGCCGCTGGCAGCGCTCATACAGGGCCAGGCCGTGGGAGAAGTCGATCACCTCATCCTCCGTACCGTGGATCACCAGGACTGGTGAGGTCACTTTGGAGATCTTGTCAATGCTGTGAGAGGGGGGGGGGGGGGGATTCAGAGTTCATAAGAAGTACAGGATATATACATTACCTTTTATCCGAAGAAATCTACAAGTGAAGTGATACATTCTAGTGAATACATAGCTATGGGGAATTTTTTAGACTAATTAAAGATGAACCCCCATTGCCTTTAATGACCTGGAGGAAAGCCAGGAAACAACTATACATAAACTACTAAAACACTGAAACAGTTTCACCCAGACTTTGTAAATGAGCTTTGTACTAAGTTTAGGGGCAGTAACGTTGATTGAACTTGAAACTGACCACACACATAAATGCACATTAAAACTGTAGGTGAAATTAAAATGAATCCAACATATAGGAAAACTACCATACTCTTAATTAGTGAAAAAATTGATGCAAGGCTGCTTTACAACTTGATTATTTAATCAGATAACCACCAGAGGGCGCTAAATCCTATCCTAATAACATTCTATGAAAGCACCACAACAGGCTTTCTCTCCCCTGGAAACCTGCAATCAAAGTGGCAGGAGGGGAATGTTTCCAGAGATTTATGCTGTATCAATGAATGAAGATGATGTAGATGACATGATTTAAACATACCAATGTTATTTTGTGGTCACTAGGTGGAAGTACAGGTGTACAAAGAGAACAATGCATGTGCAGAAACAGAAGAGAAGGAATGAGAGGCTCACTTGGGGAAGGCGTCGAAGCAGTAGGTCTTCTTGGTGTCAGGGAAGGCCACACGCATGCCGGAGGTGAGGGGAGAGTGGAGGACGACGGCCGCGCTCTCGTACCGCGACGCCAGGTCCACTGATGGCACCGTACCGATGCTCTGGCCGTACACGATGACATTCTCCGGTCGGATACCATACCTATGCGACACAGACACGCAAAACATCCGGGGAGTTACCAACCAGATACCAACATCACCATCAACAGCCTGCAAAAAATCCACCAATCACAACTGTTACAACCGCTAAAACACACATACAATAAATACATACACAATTATATGGAGATTATAGAATACAAAATATTTCACTCAATGCTTAAACTGTGATTACCGTTGGGCTCCTTATCCTGATAAAGCTGAACTTCGTATTCCAATTAAATCCGCTTATACACACCACTGTTAATAACTACACAGGACTCACTAGCAATGCTCACACGTCCACTCAAGTGGAGCAAGCAATTGCAGACACTCACATGAGGTCAACCAATAATTGAAGGTGAATACGCTTTTTTTAAAAAGAAGAGCTAGCAAAACTAGGGATGTGTTGCACTACAACCACAACCAAGATTTTTCTTTCTCCCTCTCCCTGTCCTTCTCATAGGATGGGGTGGTGGCCTGGTCTCATGACCTGGGGGGGGCGCTACAGAGCACATTCCAGCGCTGATTAAGGAGAACGTGACCGACTCAAGTCAGCTGACAGCCCCAGAAAGGACTGGGGAAGAAAGAAAGTTCAAAGCTGCAGGCTGTCTGGGTGGAGATGGAGATCAGTCTTATATGTAGCAGGAGCACAGACACAGTAATTCAGTCTGAGATGCCTCCCCTCTCCCCCCAGGCCAAGAGGCACTAAGCGGGCGCAAAGGACACAACAGCACCTCTCCACAACCGTTCAAATACATTTTATGACGGGGGTGGGAGGAACACACTGACCTTTTTTCACACACAAATGGCAATGTTATGAGGGTTAGGTTATACTGGTTGCTCCACATCAAGTAAAAAAGCCAAATTGAAACGCTTCGCTTTCATTTCGGCCGTAAAAAGCCATATAACAGGGGGAGGGAGGCGCTAGCTTGGCTTTATTTCCTCGTGGTTTCCCTGGTTGGATGAACTCACCCAACCCCTTCTGTGTTCATCCACATTACGCAAGCCCTCCAAAAAAGCCATCATCTATTAAGTCATGAGGGACCCACACACACACACACACACACACAAACACACACACACACACACACACACACACAGCTGTTCAATAATGCATCGCTACATATTCCCACTCCATGTCTCTTTCACAGTCTGCCTCCGCTGTGGCCACGTTGAGGCATGTCATACTCCCTTTATTTACACCCAGATGAAAGATGTGTGTGTGTGTGTGTGTGTGTGTGTGTGTGTGTGTGTGTCTTGAAGTTAAGGTGCAAAGCTAGGGGATCAAGCATTCCATGGAGGCTGATGAAAACGGGCCAAATATTAGCTCCTGATTCAGTCATGCTTCACTCCAGAAGCAGCCCTGGGCTATAGTCTTTAGTGTGTTTGACACTTACTTACCCATTGTGGTTTGACCTTATAGGAGTTGGGATTTTATGACGTTTCAGTGTACTAAACAATATATAATACATAGTTCCACATAACAATTTGCATTACCCCTTTGTGCCCAGGATGACAATGTGGGAACAGGTGATGTACTACTTCCGACAGGACAAATAATAGAGTGCAATTACTGGAATGATTAACATTTGAAATGGTCTGGCTTTCCCTGCATCAAAGGCCATGGAACATCATCAACACCGGTTATCACCTCACCCCAAAGCTCTGGCTGATGGATAATGGCTTTCCATCAGCCAATATAAGGCACTGATGCGTTACAGATTAAATCCAGATGCAAAAAATAAATACAAAATAAACAAACAAATTCATTATTTAAAAAAATACACCCACAGTATCAGTCAAAAATATAGAACTACCCACGTGATGCACGTGACTACTGGTCATAGTAACATAACAGCAACGTGTGCATTCCCTCGAAAACAACAAACTTAATGTGAATCATAAGATGAGTCAACTCAATCAAGCGCTACACCCAAACATAGGAAGACTACTTGACTGTAACAGTAAATCACAAAAGAAATGGATCTTTGTGTGTCCATAACCACAGATCCAATGACGGCATGAGCTCAATTACACCCTTAATGAGACGTAGACCTGTCCTTGACCTCAGTGCTTAACTGTCTCTCTTGCTCTTTCATTCTGTGTGTGTGTGTGTATTTTGTGTATGAGGAAGAGGTCAGAAGAGCAAACCCTGTATCTTCCACGAGCAAGCATCTAATTCAACAAGGACGTTTTTTTCCCCCCACTTCCTGGCTAGAGAAGGTTGCCATGGCTGCAGCTGGTCCTGTCCTCCAAGGATATCAGTTGCTAGGCAACCAGTCAATATTTGACTTGGTGATATTTGGCTGATGGAACACCCCCCAAGTCACAACATACATATATTTAAACCTTTGAACCTGATGTACACCAGGAGAAGTCCCAAGTTTACATCAAATTTTGTTGTTCTATTATGTTTTTTTTCTACTCGTTGTTGATTTCCTTTTCTTTCTTTTGATCCTTTTCTAAATGTATTATCCATCTATATACCTCAACTGGAAAACACTTTGGTATAACTCCTGTTGTTTTCGAATGTTCTATACAAAAAAACTGACCTGACTTGACATTAGAAGTGGTTTAAGAGCAGTTTAACATTTAAGGGTGGTCTTCAGAACTATCGATCATCTCCTCTCCTCTACCCTTCCCCCTTTCTCACTGGCTTCTCTGAGCAGCAGACAGCCATGCCTTAACCCATGAAGCACACAGGGTGGAGACACCATGTTCCAGCGCCATAACGGCACTCCCCTTGGCAATCTGGCGCACACGCATTAACCGCACCCCAGCGCATGTGTGTTTGGTGCTCACTTGATGAGTCAGGGACAGCTGACTCACGGTACAGGTAACCCTGGTCTGACAGCTGAGGGTTCGGTTTTGTAGCACTCGGGCAAAGAAAACACGCCCCACATGTTCAGACTTTGGTACCTTGAGCAACATATGAAAGTACCACCCTCCAGCTAGAACAGATAAGAGTGCTTCAAAGTACTCAGAAGGGCTTGGAGGATGAAACTCAAGGCTACAGAAATCTATCTAACTTTTTTTTTAATTTAATATGCCTTTAAGAAATTGTGACCAGTTATGCTGTATCTTATGAAGATTTCGGCATAGTACTCTGAAATGTTAATTGAGTTTCTTAGCTGCTCGAAATAAACAAAAGATATAGCTTATAGATAGCATACAACTTCATACTATCTTAACCACGTAGTTACTTTGGAAAGATATGCAAAAGAGGCAGAGAGCTAATGACTTGGCCTGAAATGTAGACTACATTTCCTGTTCTAGTTTCTGTGTATGTATTGAGTGCTGTTAAATGTCAAAGTATATGGTATGTCGCACAAATTAAAGTGCTATTTTATAGCTGAAATGTTACCAAATAATGTAGACTACATGTTTACCAAATAATAAACAATTATCAAATAATCTCAAATAATTCTAATATTCTGTTAGCTGGTCCAGATATTCTGTACCCTCCAGTTTAGACACCACAGGGACTGGAGACAGACCAGATGACCGATGACATACAGTGCAGGAGGATAAAGAACGAGTTGCACTGACTTATGTGAATGTGTGGAAATGTTGGGGTATGTGTGGAAACCTTGGTGGCAGTGGAATTCTGTCACGGCCATCATAGTGTTGAAGCGCTGTGGACATCAACAACTGGAATTGAGTTTGCCGTCTGACCGATGTGGAGTATTGGGTGCATGGACTGAACAGGCTCACTTATCTTAATGCCCAATTACCCTTCACATACTTATGCAGAAATCTAATGCTGACTGGATGACATCAGGCCAGCACTTTACCCTGCCCCCATGATCCACTCTGGGTTTTTTGTGTGTGTGTGGGGGGGGGGATAGAGAGGGAGAAAGGGAGAAAGTAAAAGACATCTCAAGCAAGAGAGGAGACAGTCTGTTGCAAGCTGAGCATAAAGCTGTAAGCCCGACAAGAACAGGCAGAAGTGCGGTAATGTAATCGCTACTATTTCAACGACTTGATACGCACTACTGGTCTTCTTTAACTCAAAATCCGACTTCAGTTCCAAATACTGCAGTTTACTTGTGTGTGATCCAACTAGTGTCCCACAATAAAGTAAGCAGCGCACAACTGGGGCACAAGAGAAAGCGAGAGAGCGAGAGAAAGAGAAAGAGAGAGAGAGCTGTATAGGGCCAGTATCAGGGGAGTCTGTCTGTGGTGGCAGGTTCAAGCTGGCCTCGACAATTTGTCAGCAAACCCTCAAACCCTCTCACACACACACACACACACACACACACACACACACTCCCCCCCCCCCCCCCCCCGCCCCCCCCTTCCCCCACCACAGCCGCAGCAGCCGAATATAACAGGATTCAAGGGATTTTACATTAAATGCAAATTCCAGTTTTTCCTCCCGTTTCTCAATCCCCAAACCCCTCCACCTCACCATTCTTTCCATGTATTCCTCCCTCACTTGTTTTTTAATCTCATTCCATCGATCTCACTCTCTCGCTCACTCTCTCTCACCATCTCTCTCTTACTCACACACACACAGGCAAACAGATCGTACAGGCCTGCCATCTAGTTTTGAGGAGCATAATTAGATAAACCCTGACTTCGTTCTACTTTGACAGAATGAGATTAAATTGCCAATTTCTTGCTGCTGACATGGAAATGCAGCGGCTGAATATCGCTTGCCGGCTACTCACTGTTGCCGGCCTGCCTGCCTGCCAAATTTGTGACAAGTCCGCCGACGCGCTTTAAAAAAAACCTGCTTAACTCGCTTGCAAGCAAAACCCAAATTGTACTTAAGCTGAATCAGACAAGATGCACGGCGGGATCCAGAAATGGCTTATTTCTTTCGCCTTAAAAACTAAGGTGGGAGGCCTCACAGAGAGAACTGCTAAACGGGGTCCTGCGCGCACACACACACACACACACACACACACACACACACACACACACACACACACACACACACACACACACACACACACACACACACACACACACACACACAAGCTGCTATGAGAACAGTGGTCTGTGTCTCCGCGCCAGCAGCAGCAACAGTAGCAGTCTTGCCAGTTTTAACTTCAGTTCTGGGACTGGGGGAAATGTAGGTCTCCTTGTAAAAGCAAGAGCAGAGAAATGCTCGCTTCAGTTCTCACATTCACATCCGAGGCAGCGTTGCAGCTCTACAGCAGTGTCACCACACATCCCGTGCGCTTCTAAGGGGAGCATCGCCCCTTCCAAACACATTTAGCAGTGAAAGAGAAAGAGACAGAGAGAGAGAGAGAGAGAGAGAGAGAGAGAGAGAGAGAGAGAGAGGTGACGCACCAGCACAAGGTATTTTTCCTTTGGTTAAGATTTCCACCATCTACTATGCTCTGTGTGTGTGTGTGTGTGTTAGCTTTAAGCCCCTCAATGGTATGTTGCACTCGATTTGCTATCCGTGCAGTCACACGTTCTCAGACAAAGCTTCTCTTTCTCTTAGAGGTCAGTGAGGAGCACCACAACACAACCAACGCCACATAGGAGCCAGCACATCTAAGGCTTGATTCTCACCTTACCTGATGATACACTAAGCCGTCACAAGTTATTTCAAATTCACTCACTCACACACACACCCCTCAGTGCTGATTTTCATGTGATTGGACTTGAAAGACCATTCATGTTTCAGAGCCACTGTCTCCCTTTTCGAAACACACACACAAAATGGACCAGAAACAGGGTGACCCAGAGGAGCTGTTTTTTTTGACGTCTGAGCCATTCTGCTGTACTTGCAAGAAATGACACATAAAAAACTCCCTCTCTCTCGCCACAGTCTATCCCCACTTTTTTTTTTTACTCAATATTTAACCACAACCAGAGCACAAGGACAGATGCGGAAAGAGCCTTGCAAGCCTCTAGAAGAGCCACGATTTTTCCATGATTTGTTTTTTTCAGTGAATGCACAACCCACGGCCATCCACTCAACTCAATCAATAGCACTTATGGCTCAGGGAGGAGAGGTGTGCAAATAAATTAAATAAACCCAATCTGTGGCAGAATGAGACAATGTACCGGAATGCTGCTGTAGCCATGAATGGATAAATGTGATTTTGTGCAAACCACACAAAGGGCCTACGGTCACAAGATGGAGGGTGAACCGAGAAAGGAGAAAGGAGAGTGCACAGGATACACAGTTGAGATAGACATTCCGGACCATTCTGTGAAGGGAGGAGTGACTGGGAGGAGTGTGTGGGTGTGTGTGTGTATGTTCCTATTTACCCTAGCCTAAGCTGAAGTACCCGTCAGGCTGCATCCTTGTCCGGGTGGATGAACTCATCCTTAACAACTGCCAAACAATATCTCAGCATAAATTCACAACCACCTTTTTAACTATGTGTGTGTGTGTGTGTGTGTGTGTGTGTGTGTGTGTGTGTGGTGTTTATATGCCTTTACCCTCCTACTCAATGCCTGCCACTGAACTTCAGCATTCAGGTGCTTTTCAGTGCCTTGTAATAATTAGCATGTTCATATACACAACATATATTGTACATATTCCAGTATTCAATGAGTATAAATATTTTTGTGTTCTATGAGTATTCCTGTGAATGCTCGTCCATTCACTTTTGCTCTGTTCGTTCATGTTTGTCTATACACTTGTGCAAGCGTGTGGGCATCTCCATCTCGCTCACCTTGTTCGAAGCGCATGCCAGGCGGCGTCAACGTCGGCATACAGGTTCTTCTCGGACGGCTTGCCCGAGCTGGCGCCGTAGCCCGAGTAGTCGTAGGAGAAGACGTTGCAGTTGATGCGCGAGCCCAGGCCGATGTAGAAACTGCTCATCTGACCCAGGTCCACGGCGTTCCCATGGGAGAACAGCAGCGTGTAGCGGGCACTTGGCGAGCAGCGCACGAACATGCAAGCGATGCGGTTGCCACGCGTTGTGCGCGTCATGAAGCACTCGATGGCGTCCTTCTCACGCGCCGAGTACTGCCAGTCGGCGCGTTCGCTCAGGTGCAGCGTCCAGCGGCTGCCGCTCTCGTCGCACATCAGTGAGTAGGTGGGCTCTGGCGGCAGGAAGGCCAGCTTGGAGGCGATCTTGCCTGGGCATGGCGGGCAGCAGAACAGGCAGCACAGCTCACTGAGGGACAAGTGGTTCATCCTCTGTGGACAGACCAGGAGGGAGGGAGCGAGGTATTAATGGTACGATTAAAAGTACAAAGATCAACATATATAGTGGAAAACCTGTTCATATACGAAGAGGAACAAAGCACAGGACTTGTTCCAGAAGTCATTACATAGGCTTACACATCATAGCACATTCTAGGGAAGGGAAGAAAAACAACCAGCCCAAACTACAAAAACACAGCGCAGTGATCCGCATGAGACAGCTGGACTATCATCTACAGACACCACTCACGTAGCAGGGGGTGAGGGGACACAGGGTCACAGCATACAAAAAATAAAAAAAACAGGAGGATCAGAGCCAGAAAACAAATCTGGGTGGAGAAGGGGTTGATGGGGTAGCGGCAGCCACCTCACATAGTTCATCCTCAGCCAGCAAGACAGCCAGACACACACACACACACACACCCTCACACACAACATAGGGATAAAAACGCACTGAGACTGACATCTGTGATATCAGGATTAGGATATTGAGATAATTAGGTTTCAGCAGATGAAAGAAATAGAGGACTTGAAACATTGTAACCACTGAATAACAGACAAAAGAAACAAAACCCCGAACTTAACAAGAATCTTGCACAGCATGTCTAAGGTAATATTTACATGTGCATCTTGTCAATTATTCAATTCCAGTTTCTGTTGTTTTGGAAAGGGGAGATGCTACTCCTCTGTCTTCTTCTGTACCTCTGTACCACCAAAGGCATAATCTTAAGAGATTATTTTAACGCCAAACATGACACTGGGATACAGCTCTTTCCTGGATGGTTTTCTGAGCAAGGGGTAAACAATCTGAACGTGCAACACTGTTGCAGCTCAAACACTGGGGCGATGGTGACATTCCCAATTCAACAACCTACCAATGTCTACCTAAAGACCTTTGTAGGATTTCAAAGGATTCTGATACTAACACCCTGGTCTAACACCAGACGCTGTGAAACGAAGGCCACAGCCGCTATGTTTAAATGACTCATTTCATAAAACATAGGCCTCACTAAAACCCCAAACAAGGGGGCCCTAGGCTTTAAAAAAGGAACACAGGGGAAACACTTAGTATGACACATTTCTATTTCATATAAACAACTTCTAGCAATCTAAAAGAGCCAGTAGTTTTCATGGATAAATTATTTTAACCAAAAAAGAGAAGTGAATTAAACTGTAGGCCAAGGTACTGACTGAAAGAACTGCTCATGCTACTGGAAACACATTTCAGTTTACAGGAGATCTCTATTCGTCCTAGTGAATATATAACTCATAAACTTCAAATGTTGGGTCTGAAAAAACAAGTACAATCTATTGGGACTTGTAACCTGCCTGAAATGCAATTCTTCCAAAACATTCACCAAAAGACATAGTTCACTCGTTAACCCTTTATTTCCCTGTGGCTGCAGTTCTCTCTAGCCAATGTAACACGAACAACGAATCCCACCACTACAACAATTCATCTATTAAACAGCCACATTCCCGTTTGTTGCACTGACTGCATGTCATATGACTGAAATATAAGCTAGATACCAGGACAACCTAGACTGTCAGTTTACAGCTTACCCACTCAATAGCTGTAATAAGTCGAACAAGTATTGGTACTACACCAAAAGGATTCAGTTTGAGAAAGGACTGGCGACCATATTACACAAACAAGCAAATAGGCTAGCTGTCTAGCGACAGCTGACGGTAATTAAGAGTGGTGTAGTGTCGCTAAGGTTAGTGTTAAATAACCTGCATGTTTAATCAAACAGTCATCAATCAGTACCAGAAGCGTTATCTAACGTGACATTAGGTTGCTATTTAGCTTCTAACTAAGACGGTCTCGCGGACCTTCGGTAGCTTGCTTACTTACTGAGTAATTCGCTAAAGAGCGTTACATTAAACTGTCATAAGGTTAGCAATTTTACACTACTGAGACAGCTAAGTTAGCTAGCAGCCCGCTGTCCTAGGTTACACACTTACCTATACGGACGTTGATCTGTTCCGACACAAGTGGGGAGTATTTCTCGAAAGGCGTTTCTAACACTCACACGGGATGTGGTTATTTACAATACGTCTATCGTAGATTACTGATATAACCCAATAGCTAATTATTTCTTCAGGGTTACAGCCAACGTTACTAGTTGCTGTCTCTTTCGTTTGAGCAGTGAAGCCCGTCGCTTCCAGTTTCTGCCCAAACCTTGCTTGAACTGCTGACCGATGTCAATTGGTCCTTTCAACATGTGGTCTAAATGACAATTTGTACTTAATCAGAGGGCGAACTGTACTTTAAAATAACAGCGTCTCTGAATGGTCTACAGTGCACCGTTAGATCACCCTGTGTTGATAAGCTTAATTGCTGTTTCTGATTAGCTTGGTTAGCTGCCTTCTGTTTTCTTCTGCAAAACCGGATATAAGGGTTAGACAAATGAAAGGTACTTCAACCAACGACATTCGAAGGCTATGTGACCAAACACCAATGAAAACGGTCCTCCATCTTTAAAAGGCGGGATTAATCTTTAGCGTAAAGAAATTGGGCGTGTTCCTAAACGTAAGGTTTTTACAAGGAGTGTAGGCGTCACCGCAATACACAACTACTTTGAATTCAACTAGGTTAAGTGAAATTACGATGCTGCTTAATCGAGAGTAAGTTTTAATATCAGACTTATAACCTTCTTATGGTGCAGTCATAAATTGTATAATCTACACTTATCTGAATGAGCACAGTCTTTCTCAGGAGGTATTTGATAGTGATATGATCAGGGTTGGGAGGATTACCTAAAAATGTATTCCGATACAATTACTGATCACCTGTTCAAAATTGTATTCAGTAACCTAATCCAAGTATCACAATATTTGAGAAATGTAATTTGATTACTTTCTGTTACTTTTGGATTACGGCAATGCCAAATGTGTAAACGAAGACAACAGAAAAAAGACATCAATAAGATGTCACACACTCACCCACACGCACATATACACTGGTGCACACATAGACATAGATGTTCACGCACACACACCAAACATGCACACAAACACACATTTGATCTTCAACCCACCAAAACAGACAATCCCGTATTTCACAGTAAATGCATGTCCACATGCACAGAAGCCTGAGGGATGAAATGACCCTGTGATATCAGGCTGCCTTGATGAGCCTCAGGCAGGGTCAGCAGATCAGCCATGTGGAGATTAGGGCTGGCCATAAAGGGCCACACTACAAACTCCATTCAGCACACATGATGTGGCTCTGATGCTTGCACTGCCACCTCACAGCAAGAAGGTCATGGGTTTGATTCCCGCATGGGGCGCTGTTGTCTCTGGGGGGCAGGTCCTCCCCAGACCTTCAGTGCTCAGGTGGGCTTTCTCCCGGGCCTTTATGTGTGGAGTTTGCATGTTCTCCCTGTGTTCCCAAGGGGTTTCCTCCACCAAGAACCCCAACAGAAAAACATGCAAAAGAACAGAACACTTTCCTGTCCATCCCTGACCAAGATGGACGGTTCACTTCACTTGGTCCCCGGGTGCTTACAAGCTGCCCACTGCTCCTGGGGGGTCCTGGAGGAAGCACGGTCCAGGATGGAGAAAACACAGAAAATAAATTCACTGTGACCTCAGGCCTACGTGTGCGTGTGTTTCCTGTGTCGCAATAAAAACAATTATTATTACAATTATATATTACGTACAACGGAGGGAGAACTAAGGCTCTAGTCTAGAGTTCAAATTTTCTGTGGCCCCTACGACTGATGTGGGTGTTCTGTGGTCCAAAAAAGCACATGTGTCTTCCAACGGAGATGATTTTGAAGATTTATTTCTTACTAAGACATTAACAAACATTAAATAATCCACCTAATGTAATCTCAAACTTGTATTCCTGACTAACACTGTACATATCTTGAAATCTTAACACCTTGACATGTTCACCTTGACATGGTCAGAAAACCATGAGACTTCTTCACTTCTCGTGCCATCTACAGATCACATAATGCCTAGCTAAAGGCCGATATATGCTCAGTTTCAGATGCAACGCGTAAGCACGTAAGCACGTAAGCACGTAAGCGCAAGCAATTCACCGCCAGAACAATAGGCTTGCGTAAAATGGTGCAAGTCTAGAAAAAGGGGCAGACGCATGCAAGACGTGAAAAGACGCGCAAGGGGCGTGCAAGGGCGCCTTGCGCCTGCGCCTCTGAACATAAATCGGCCTTAAGGGAGCGCAGTTAACCCAAAACAGTGCCCTTAAAGCTACAGGCACCTGATACGATGAAATTATCAATACAATGAAATTACGTTATCTAAAGTGAAATGTAGGTAAATTATTAAATTACTGAACATGAAATAGTAATTACTTAACAATAATGTAAATAACAATTATCAAATCAAGAACATAATGTGCACAGAGCTCCTGAAAGTAAGACTGGCACCCTCTTGCAGCAAACATCAGCTAGTTTCACAGACCAGCGGGATCTGAACTAGGTCCCTCTCTACACCAACAAGCCCTGACGGACACGATTCTTTATTCAATGTCTTTCTAAAAACTACGGAATGTGTGGTCTGCAAGGAGATCAATGGTTCCACTGAGCTGCACAGAGATCCTTAAAGTATCAGGTACCTTTTTGCAGAAAACATCAACTGGTTTCACAGAATAATGGTGTAGCGCCCCTCATGCCCTTGACAATGGCATGACCTTGTAAAACAACTCACCTTTTAATTTGGGCGCAGGCACGAGATATAGGGCAAAGGCAGCAAAACATCAGGGAGATCCACACTAGGGCATAAATAATAACACACTGAGTTGCTAACAGAAGAATTCAAGCTGACATTAACCAAAGAGGGAAAACTACAGGACATAACAAATTAAACTGAATTAATAAATCACTCACTCTCACATTCTGGCACAAAACTATGTCACACACACAATATGCTCGCTGCCACAGTATGTTTGTGGTTCCCCCTGGTGTATAAGCCAATGAAGTTCCTAAATAAATGTAGAAAGTTACAAAGTATTCAGTATGGGCATTCTGAAAAAAAAGGAATTGTTATTTAATCATAACGTTATCCGAGAAAACCTCAGAATGTAATCAAATGAACACTTACAGCTACACGAGCAGCATAGAAGCCATGCAAGTAGTGATACTACAGTAATAATCTACCTCCAGCGGGCGGTACACATTTTCTCAATCATGATTTTGCCTTAAATCGCTGCGTAGTTCTGATGCAGTTGAACGTGCTCCTCTGAAGTTATTTTCTTTTTGCTTCCTTCTTCCGGTTGGTGGACGCGAATGCAGTTTGTGTAGGACCCATGTGTTCACAAGTTTTCGCAAGTGTTATTTGATATTATTTAAATTTCGGGAATAATAATGAGTTCACAGAAAGGCAATCTATCTCGAACACGTGCTCAGAAGCACCAGAACAGTATTGTCTTCAAAAATGATAAATACAATACCAACGCGACCCTGAAGGTAACTTCAACGTTTAGCGATGTTGTGCTCCCTAGCTTTGGTTAGCTAAGGATCATGAAAGCCATTATTGAGATTATAATATAAATGCAGTTGATATTTCTTAGGACAACCACTCTGAAGCTTAGCCGGGATTGGTTAGACATTGCTGTATCTAGCACATTAACTGTTGTGGCTTACACATACATTGTAGGCCTATTAATGTACTGTAAGCTATCTTTGCCAGCTACGAGCTAAATGTAATCCATAGATGCAGCAGGTTGAGGCTGATGGGAATGAGAAAAGACCAATTTACGATGGAGAGCGTTCACATTATAGACATAGAATATTAATTCTATGTCTATGGTTCACATAACGACAACAAATAGGCAATGGTATTGACAAGGTTATGTCAAAGAGGTTAGATAGCCATAAGGCTTACATAACGTTAATTCGCGGTGTACATCACAATCACCTGCGCTAATGAGGACCTGTGTAAACAATGTAATGACTTATTTGTGCGTGGAGCTTGTACTTATTTGTTTATCTTTCACCACAAAGGCCGCCATGTCGAGTGACGTCAAACTTACTTCTCGGAGCTCTAAAAAATAACCCACGTTCCTAGTGGGATGTTCAGAGTACGACAGGCGTTCAGGTGTATTCTCCCTCTCAGGGGTCGTAACTTTCCCAGTTTTTCATGAACGCACCAAAGCTGTTACCTATATTTGCATTTATGCAGTAGCGTTTAGGTATTTTAGGGGCACCTTCATTAGGATAGGTACAGTCTTGCCACAAAGCTCCAGTGTACTTGGTGACGATCGGTTTAAACTCTGGAACGAATACATAAGGCCTATTTCACAAAAGTTTCAGTGCTTGGTTCATGACTTTATGGAGATCGTTAGTTACACTAGATATGTTTGGTAGTTACTTGAAAAACTGAATACATAGTCAGGGTATTCATTCCTAATTCAAACGTAATGTTCACTTCATTGTTCATACATGTAGATTCTCCACAGCTCTCCCTTACATACTGTGATCTCTATAAACCCATAACACTCTTCTACATGTACACAGAAAGTGAATGCGAAGGTCCACGGGGGTGTATGTCAGCGGTGCAAAGAGGTCTTGGAATGGAAAGTAAAGTACAATAAATACAAGCCTCTCACACAACCTCGGAAGTGGTGAGTACCCAGCCATAAATGCTGATATTTTTCATTCATAAGTATTTCAGTGTACAGGAGTCATCTTCATGATGTCTAGCCTCCCCATGTGCCCATATGCTTTGTCTGTTTCTTTCGCTAGTGTGAAGTGCTTGCAGAAGGCTATAAAGGCTCCATACCACATCATATGCAAGCCCTGTGCCCTCAAGCTGGAACTGTGTGCCAAGTGTGGAAAGAAAGAAGAGATTGTTGTTCCGTAAGTGTCTTTTCTGCCCTTTTCTGTGTGTGTGTGTGTGTGTGTGTGTGTGTGTGTGTGTGTGTGTGTGTGTGTGTGTGTGTGTGTGTGTGTGTGTGTGTGTGTGTGTGTGTGTGTGTGTGTGTGTGTGTGTGTGTGTGTGTGTGTGTGTGTGTGTGTGTGTGTGTGTACATTTCTCATCAAGTAGGCCTACTCTATGAGATGAAATGCTGGTTAACAATAGCAAGCAAGGTCAAGGCCAAATTTGAGGCCATGCTGGTTAGGAGTTGATGACCTCATTCACTGTTGTCCCTACTATAATCTATAATGCATGGTACAGCTCGTTTACCTGCCCTCTTTAAAGGTCTGTTGACACAGTATAATAGCCATGGCAAGGGTGAGCAGCAGCCATTCATATAATAAAAGGCAAATAGCACAAGTGACTTTAAAGAACACTGCATAAAATATCATTCTCGGCTGTAGACAGCAAACTGGGTTGTGTTGTTTTCATATTTCTACATACATTTTATAGTGAGCTTTTGGTTGCGGCAGCTAAGCTACCAACTCAAACACTCTGATGTTCAAATTAAATCTGGATTACTGTTACAAAGTGGCTATTGGTACCAATTCCAGGGGGATAAAATTGGCAATAGTGCCACGGGTGCGTCAGTAGTCCATCAATAGTCCTCACCCCTTGGTATCTGAACCATACTGCTGCCTTCCAAGCAGTTAGCTCGGGTTCGATTCCTGGCCAATTGAATTGAGTGAGTTTATTGTATATGGTCACTTAGCAGTTATAGTCCAAGTCAGTGACAAATGCTTGCCTCAGTGTCCAAGTGGCATCCAAACGCTGTTTCTGATTACAATCCTTGATGTAATCAATGTATGATGTTACAAAGTAACTGTGTGAACATACAGCCTACACTAACTAAGCCTCATCCCAGTGGCAGCGGCAGCAACCAATGGTGCCTGAGCCGAGCAGTGCTCTATTGCCCCGTGGCAACTCGGCGCTGCTCTAGCATTAACCACAGCGGTGGAGCTAACTGTTTGTTTGATTCTTTCCACTAACAGAAGAAACTCGTATCATCCATGGTCCTCAAAGCAGCATTTCATTCAGAATAGTCCATCAGATGTATTGCTTCAGTGGTTTACAAAAGACATTTGCGATAGAACACAATGAGGAAAGATTAGGGGGATGAAAATTGATAAGGTGATAAATAAATTGGTACACTAAATATTCTTCAAAGACATATAGGTCTTCAGTAAGCCTTTTTGAATAAAAAATAAATCTAAGTAAATTCATTTTCATATCTCAGTTTCATGGATTATAGTATTTGTATAGAAATTTATAAAATATAGAATAGAATAGAATAGAAAAGCCTTTATTGTCATTGTATTTACATACAACGAAATTTGGAGTGCTTCTCCTGTTGGTGCGACGAGGGACAACATATAACACAACAACAACATATAACACAACAATATTGCATATCTAAAAAACGGTAGGAATAGCATAAAATATATATAAATATTAAGTGTGCAACAAAGCGCCGTGGAATATATTAAAGTACCTATGTATATATTATCATACAATATATACAGCAACAGCACACAGCATAACAGAATATATATATATATATACTTATATACAATTTATACAACAGCAGTACACAGAATAAGAAATACAGAAATACAGAGATGGTATGTGTGACTTGCAGTCAATCAATAAAGTGAAGTTTAGTGCATGACTGTATTTAGTTTTCTGATGGCCGTAGGGAAAAAACTGTTCCTAAGACGTGTGGTCTTGCTCTAAAGAATCTGTACCGTCTGCCTGAAGGTAGGAGAGTAAACAGTAAAAATATCAAATGTTTAAAGGTTTTTGGAAAGGTTTTGTCAAAGATGACAATTGTTTACAATTCATTTTTAATAGTCTTTTATTAGTTCGCTTCAGCAAGGCTAAACTTTCAGGTATCTTCTGCTGTTATATAAAGATAATTTTGAGTATGAAAAAAATACTGATGTTTATACGGTGCTGGAAATGAGATGAGTGGTTGATTGATTGACTGCCCTCTACTTGAGGAAACTTACCAGTTGGAAACTGAACACAGAACTCCCCCTGGTGGTCAACCATAACTCATCTTCACTTCATTCACTTCATCAGTAGGAGTAATGAGGAATTTGTTATATTTCATTTGGTAATGCCTTTTTTGTTCCATTTCACATTTAAAGCCCCATTCTGTGAGAATTGTTTTTTTTTTTTTGCTACTGTGATCCCCTAAAGCAGGGGTCTGCAAGTAACGTTTTCCTTGCCACTAGGTGGCGGTCAAGAGTCTGGGTTGCTGCCTATTTAGATGCTGCGGTAGGTGCCCCTCACGTGACCTCGCAACAACTACATTTGGAATGGATAGGTCTACTAAAAATAACTGAAAATAATAAATCATGTGAATGAGCTCATTGGTGGTCTGTTTGAATAATTTCATTATTTTATTGAACTCTATCTTAGCCCCCTCTGTCAATATAGCCTCGCCTATTGTGAATAATAGCAATGATGGACTTCTTTCAACATTGAGCCTCCAAATTAGACCTAGGCTAGTACTTGCAGTCTATCTTAGGCTACTTTTATTTCTAAATAGTTGGTAAACGCACCTCCTTACAATGTAACAATGTTTATTGTTTGGGGAAAATAGTGTGCAGAGAGAAGTTAGCAAAGAATAGGCTGGGAACGATGTCTTTGTCAAAAAGTCTGAAGAGGAAAGTTGACAACCAAAACAGAGCCTATAAAGGGAAATGGAAAGACCATTTTGCGTTCATCTTACCCGGTTTCCCTAATGGAAAGACCATGTGTCTCATATCATATGTAACGAAGTTGTCGAGGTTTTTATTTCGCAATAATCTTGTTGCACCACTTCTGTCAATCTGAAGTTCAGTTAAAGACGAGTGGTGAAATTAAGAATGCAAGTCATAGTGCCCTGGTGTTCTCTCTCAATTCTGCTTAGCATCAGCCTGCCTAATTCGTGAGTCTGTCGACCAGAAAAAAAAGATCTCGGCTAAAATTTGGCCCGGGGGCTGCCTGTTGCCGACCCATGCCCTAAAGCTTTGGAGTGTAGCTCACTTTTACACCACTGTAAATACAAATTGTGCTACGAGACCCCATAATTCAAAGTGATAAATGGAACTGGCAAAGACAACGCCAGAAGCCAAAGAAGTTTGTAGACTGACAAGGTAGAATAATATTACAAGATTTTAGATGAAAACTAACATAACCAAAAGAATAACAAAAAAAAGAAGATTTCAGCCTATATTTTCATTTTTTTGAATGTGGAGTGTGTGTTATCTTATCAAATGTTGTTGCCGACATAATAAAGGCACACTTTGTGCTTAATATACACCCTAATGTATTACAAGCTAGTTATTACAAGCCCTGAAGTCTTTTGAAACCTGTTTGATTTCATCTTGGAGAAGGTTTCATTTAGGTTCACCTTTTTTTTTTTTTTTTTTTTAACACAGATTTTTTTCTAACTGGATAAAGCATCTCAGCATTTATTTTCTTTTTGTTCTAAGAACTGCCTCTAGCCTCTACTAAAAGCTGTGTTATTGGAAGTGCTAACTAGACTTCTGTGATTAATACTTGAAAGCTTCTCGTTCAGCACGTAGCACCAACAGGCATCACAAGACTTCCACTTGTCCGTTCAGAACAACTGACAATTGTGTGTATATACAGTCATGGACGAAAATGTTGGCACCCCTGCACTTCTGTCAGATAATGCACCACTTCTCCCAGAAAAGTGTTGCAATTACAAATGTTTTTGTATTCACATGTTTATTTACTTAGTTTGCATCGGAATAACACAAAAAATCTGACAAATAATGCCAAATCTGACTTTATTACACATAAAACTCAAAAATGGGCTGGACAAAATTATTGGCACCCTTAAGAAATAATTGTATTTGAAGCATGTAATGCTCCTTTAATCTTTATTTAAACTCACCTGTGGCGAGCCACAGATGCTGGTAATATAGAAATCACATTTGCAACCAGTTAAAATGGAGCAAAGTTGACTCAACCTTTGTGTTGTGTGTCTGTGTATACCGCGCTGAGCATGGGGAAAAGAAAGAAGAGCAAAGAATTGTCTGAGGAATTGAGAACCAAAATTGTAGAAAAGCATGGACAATCTCAAGGCTACAAGTCCATCTCCAGAGATCTTAATGTTCCTGTGTTCACTGTGCGCAGTGTCATCAACAAGTTTACAGCCCATGGCATTGTCGATAACCTCCCTGGATGTGGAAGGAAGAGAAAAATGTATGACAGACATGCAACAAAAGATTGTTTGAATGGTGGATAAATAACCTAGAACAACTTCCAAATAAATTCAAGCTACCCTGCAGACAAAGGGTACAACGGTGTCAGCTTGCACTATCCGTCGCCATTTGAATGAAATGAGATGCTATGGTAGGAGACCCAGAGGTCCCCACTGCTGACACAGAGACGTAAAAAAGCCAAACTTGAGTTTGACAAAACTTTCTTGGGGAAGCCAAAATCATTCTGGGAGAACGTCCTGTAGATAGATGAGACCAAAGTAGAGCTTTTTGGTAAAGCAGTTTACAGACAACAGATGAGGCCTTCAAAGAAAAGAACACGGTCCCTACAGGCTAATATGGTGGAGCTGGACCGATATTTTGGGGTTGCTTTGCTGCTTCTGGAACCTGATGCCTTGACTGTGTGCATAGCATCAGGAAATCTGAGGACTACCAAATCATTTTTGGGCGCAATGTAGGGCCCAGTGTCAGAAAGCTGGGTCTCCGTCAGAGGACATGGGTCTTCCAGCAGGACAATGACCCATAGCACACTTCAAAAAGTACCCAGAAATGGTTAAGAAAAAGCACTGGAGAGTTCTGAAGTGTCCGAGATGAGTCCAGATCTTAATCCCATAGCACAACTGGGGCATGATCTCAAATCAGTAGTTGGGAGAGGGCACCCTTCAAATGTGAGAGACCTGGAGCAGTTGGCAAAAGAAGAGTGGTCCGAAATTCCAGTAGAGAGGTGTAAGACACCTCATTAATGGTTACAGGAAGCAATTGATTTCAGATATTTGTATTTCTTTATTTTTAAGGGTGTTCTACTTATTATAAAGTTGAGGGTGCCAATAATTTTGTCCGGCCCTTTTTTGAGTTTTTGGTGGAATAAAGTCAGATTTGGCATTATTTGTCAGATTTTTTTGTGTTTTTCCAATGCAAACTAAGTAAATAAACATGTGAATACAAAAACATTTGTAATTGCAACACTTTTCTGGGAGTAGTGGTGCATTATCTGACAGAAGTGCAGGGGTGCCAACATTTTCGTCCATGACTGTATAAATCTACAGTGTGCTCGTAGAAAAACTCGAGTACCTCATTGGGTCGTAAACAGTGAAAACTAGTGATCTTTGCCAAAATGTTGTGACTTCATATAATTCCACATACACTAGCTGTAATAGACATAACTTAGTCAGAAGTTCAATATCTGACCACATAGGTTAAAATTACATTTTGGTTTATTCCGTAGGCTTGAGACACCAACGGAGGAGACTGCCGCCACCGAGCCAGCAAGTAAAGGGGGCCTTAGTAAGACTAAAGAAGAGGAGAATGCTGAAGATATTGGTGACCTTGATGACCTTGACAGTGATGGTGACCTTTCAGATGATGGCCCAGACTAGAGGCTTATTGGGTAGAGGGAGCACCACTCACAGGCCTACAGTTTTTGAATACACAGGACTCATAGAGAGAGGTTAGGCCTTGTACCTCGGATCCTTCCACCTAAGAACCACCAGTATTTATGACTTAAAAGAACGTATGATGATTCAGTATGGTCTGAACACACATCAGTAGAGACAAGAGTATGGCAACTGATCATAATCATTCTCTACATGTACATTTTTTTTTTTTTATTCAACATGCAGTTTGAATTTACTGTTTGTATTTTCTGTGCCCTGTCAAATTCACAATTTGTAAGATTGTTTATCCATTTTGTGCTCACAGATCAGATGTTAGTTTAAAATGTACCTCCATTTTGTTACTATCTTCATTGATTGAGGGTGGCACTAAAGAAATAAAACTCTGGTCTGACAACACAACGGTAAAAGCCTTTTCCTTATTTTCTTTTAATTCCTCGCAAATACATTTTATAAATCGTTCAGAGATTTCATGGGAATCAGGCACGTGAGCTGAAATCTACTCAACTGAAATATAGTCCCACCCTATCTGAGGAAAAATGTCTTGAAATATATTCCCAATAGAGCTGTTGCTATGTAAAATAGTTTTATACTTTTTATCTGGGCTACAGGTATGGATACTAAGATTGCTAAGATACCATATTCTCCGCAAACAAAAACTGTCACATCTTTAAAATGTGGCACTATTATTTATTTTTCTGTCCTCCCTTTGTAACCCCGATGAGTGGATTGCACATGTGCTTCTTGATGATTGAGTCATGAGGATTGTCAGTGATGTGAGAAACGGCATGCAAAAGATTTGCAGGATCCCTCTGTGGTCTCCCGAGCTCTGCGTGTGCGTGTGTCTGGGTTTACTCCTTAACAACTTGGCACCTGATGTACCCTAGACTTCTGTCATTTCCTTTCCATAGGCCAACAACACGTTGCTTCAGCTCTGAATCACACTGTGCTAGCAGATGATTGTGCTTTACAGACGCAAGCAGTGAAGTAATACAGCTATTTCAGGCTAAATCCCCAGTCAGGGGATACCCTTCCTTGTGATCGTGAGAGGAACTCGGCCAGAGGAAGTAGCAAAATGGATGGAGGACAAAAGCACATATGACGTCTTTTGGAATCAACTTCACTAAATGTGTGGAGGTTACCTCAGTATACTCCCCTGCCTCTCCACGCCATCAATCAAAATTGTACTGTACTGGTGTGCAAATGTGCTGTACATTTTCATATCAAGCTTTGCTGCCAACGGGAAGGGAGGAGAAGAGGAGAAAAAATTATCAGAAGCAAGCAGATGAGTTCATGCCTGCATCAGGATCAAACACATTCGCAAATATGATACATAAAAGATTCCATGATACATAAAAGATGATACATGATAAGATTGATTGTGGATACAAATGAAAAGAGTCAGCATTAAAAGTATTGGTTGTAGAACAGCTTAGTGGGTATGCTGTCATGATCTCTGCATCAGTTGCCCAGACTCCATCACGAGAGATGCCAAAGGTGTTTACATATTCCTTCACATTTTTGTTCAACTAGTCCAGTAGATTTGTTGTCAAGTCAGTGTTCATGTGGTGGACGACTTTTTCTCTGAGAAGGGAGTGGTGTCCTCCTTATCCTGTCAGGATGTAGGTGATGGCCCCGGAAGAAGCAGTTCCCATCACCTTTGGCTTTATATGTACGCTGTGGTTGTCCAAGGTCCTTTGTGCGTCCACAGTACACAACCTTAGCAAACGTAAGGCCGAGAGTGGTTCTTAGATGCTTCCTTCCTGAACTTGAAGTGGGTTGAAAGACTTGGTCTGCTTGTGTTTCTGTGAGATGTAGATGTAGTCATCATTGTCTGGTTTTTCACATAGTCTTTTGAGTGTCTTTTGCTTTGGGTTGTCATTGGCAGAGTTACTGGGTGAATCATCAGGGGACTGGGGTGGTGGAGAAGTCTCTTCATCCTGGTGAATCTTAAGGTTGCTGGCGTGGTGGGTGTTCCTCAGCATAAATTACAGTGTTGTGCACTTTCAGGTGCCTCTTGAGGTTTGTTGTGTTCTTCCAGCCTATTTTGAAGCCACACAGTTTCTCTCCTGTTATTGCAGTGCATTGTGTTTTATTTTCTGTCAAGTTATAATAAAAGAGTGTCCAGATGTTTATTATTTTTCTTCCAGTACCAGAGTCCAGAGTGCTTGGACTTCAGCCTACATCTAACCATGATGGGGGTAAGGATGTTTCTTACATGTCAGGGAACCGGGCAACATTCAACCTATAATATTTAGAATGTGCTGCACTAGGTGCATGCAAGTTTCTAAATTAATTACATTTTGCATTGTCCGTTCGACCCACACTAGACCCATACCCATCATGCGCTAGCATGTTCTGACATCACCCCTACCTATTTAGATTTTTGGCAGTTTTTCCCCTTATGTTAAATATATTTTTCATGTAAAATATTGGTTGGAGATATAAAAGGACCGACCCTGCCTGAAGTCTGGCCTAGGCTATTTCACACCCCGGGTATAATTTGGCCTAGAACAATTTATCCCCTGGGGTATACTCTGGCCTGGAGGGATATAGTATGGCCAAGGCTATTTTACACCCCCGGGGTATAGTTTGGCCAAGGACAGTTTATCCCCAGGGTATACTCTGGCTTGGGCCAAAGTATACCCAGGTTTAATCTGGACGGGGGTAAATTAGGGCCAATGATGGCCAATGTCTTATGTCTAAGCCATACAGTGCCCTCCACAAATATTGGCACCCCTAGTGAATATGAGCTAAACAGGCTATAAAAAAATATGTCTGCTGTTAATCCTCTTGGTTTTTCACCCAAAATATTCACAAAAATCTTATTTCATTTCATTGAAGTAAAATTATTGAAAGAAAAAAAAAAACTGTTGACATTAAATATTTTCCCCAAAACATGTGTGCCACAATTATTGGCGACCCTATTATTTCCTATTGTTTATTTCCAGTCATATTTTACATTTTTAAGTTCACCTGTTTGATAAGGAACTCTTATGAGGTCAACCATGACTTCCAGTTCCACTGGCGTTCAAATGCCATTAGTCATTCATCACTATGAGAAAGACCTAAATAACACAATGACGATGTGCGACGAAAAGTTGTTGAGCTGCACAAATCAAGAAATGGACACAAGAAAATCTCTTAACAGTTGAAAATACCCATTTCCTCTATCATGGAAATAATTTAAAAGTTTAAAGCGACAGGAGATGTTAAGAATCAGCCTGGAAGAGGACCTGTCTGTACATTGACCCCACGCAACGTCAGGGAGATGGCTCTACTGGCAAAATAATCTCCAAGGATCACAGCTGGAGAATTGTAGAGGTTCAAGTCAAGTCAAGTCAAGTCAATTTATTGTGTCTCCCAGGGGAGAAATTTGTTTGGATCTGGGTAATAGCTGCATCACATCAGTACGAAATAACATACAACATACAACCAGTTCATCACATGGGCAAGAGCAAAATTGTTGTACATAGTATTGGCAAATCACAGATACGAAAACGATCAGTAAAAACTATTGGACAAACAGTGCAAAATTGTTGTACATAGTATTGTGCAAACAAACATTCAGGTTAGAGTCTTGGGGTCAGAAAGTCTCCAAAACTACCATCAGACGCCACCTACATCACCACAAATTGCTTTGGAGGGTTGCCAGAAGAAAGCCTCTGCTGTCAATCAACAACAAATAAAGCGCCTACAGTTTGCCAAATGTAAGTCAGACTTTCAATGGGACCGAGTTATATGGTCAGATGAGACCAAAATAAAGCTTTTTGGCAACAAACATCAAAGGTGGGTTTGGCGTAGACAGAAACATAGCCATATAGAAAAGCACCCCATACCCAATGTGAAGTATCGTGGCGGTTCTTTGATGTTGTGGGGCTGTTTTTCTTCCAAAGGCCCTGGACATCTTGTTAGGATACAGGTATGAGGTATCATGGACTCCATCAAATACCAGCAGATATTAAATAAAAACCTAACAGCCCCCTCCAGTAAGCCTTAAAATGGGCTGTGGTCGGACCTTCCAACAGGACAATGATCCTAGGCACACCTCAAAATCAACACAAAAATGGTTCACCAACCACAGAATAAAGGTTTTGCCATGGCCATCACAGTCCCCTGACCTAAACCCCATAGAAAATCTGTGGGATGAGCTGTAGCAAAGTCTACAAACGTTGACCTCAGATTCTGAAGAGATACTGCATGAAGAAATGGTCTCAGATCCCTTGCCATGTGTTCACTAACCTCATCACGCATTATAGGAGAAGACTCAGAGCTATTGCCTTGGCAAATGGAGGCTGCACAAAACATTACTTTAAGGGGTGCCAATAATTGTGGCACACATGTTTTGGGGGAAAATATTTATTTAATGTCAATGTTTTTTTTTTTCTTTCAATAATTTTACTTCAATGAAAAGGTAAGATTTGTGTGAATATTTTGAGTGAAAAACCAAGAGGAAAAACAGCAAAGACATATTTTTTTATAGCCTGTTAAGCTCATATTCACTAGGGTTGCCAATATTTGTGGAGGGCACTGTATGTTAATACAAGATCAATGGTGTTATTGGAGGTGTGTGTGTGTGTGTGTGTGTGTGTGTGTGTGGCTGTCTGTCGGTCTGTCGGTCTGTGTGACAGTGTGTCTGTCTGTGTGTCTCTCTGTCTGTCTGGTTTCAGTTATTTGTGGGTGTGTTTACATGTTGGTGAATCCTGATAGTCTATCAGTGATTGGAATGTGATTGTGAGACTTTTTTTGTGATCCAAGTGGATGTTATAATCTGAGTTTTTATTGAAGTAATAATCAGGGTGGATAAAGGAAGTCAGAGAACTTGTATAGAAATTCAGTGTAGGGCCCAAGGGGTCTGTGTAGTGTGTACTGTAGTCTCACAAGCGACGGGTTGGGCGGTTTTCCGGTTTGGGAGACGAGAGCTAAGAACGAGAACTTCAAAGAATTTTAATTTAAATTCCAGTCTTGGGGAAATACCTAGGTTGGCTACTCCACCAGGATTACAGCTGAAAAGGGGAAATGCCTAATTATATCAACAATTAAAGCAATTATCAAAATTGTCATAGAACATCATAGCATGAATCTCCTTTTCATCTGTCAGTGTGTGTGTTCCATGTTTCAGCTCTGGCATATTTTGTGTGTGTGTGTGTGTGTGTGTGTGTGTGTGTGTGTGTGTGTGTGTGTGTCTGTGTGTGTGTGTGTGTGTGTTTGAATGTTTGTTTGTCTAGGTTAGGTTGTAGGCCTACACACCAGTTGTGGATGTGCATATTTATATATTATATATAATATATATATACTGTATGCAGGTTTGCTCAAGGTAGACTTAAATATGAAGTAATCTTGTCCTCCCATGTTAAGTGTCATAATTTTCTGGAAATTTTGCATGACTTCATGACTCATACCAGTTGCAAAAGCCTTGCACAACTCCATCAATGTCGCCACATCCCATTTCACAGACACTGAATTGCAAGCCTATTTTCCAGTATTGGTGAGCATGTTAACGGTTTTATTTCTGACACCAACAAAACCTTTTGACAAAATATAACAATGTTCTGCAGGTTTTTTTTTTTTTTCTTCATTTACCTGTTTTCAGTGCTGTGTCCAATGGAGAAATAGATACATCTGCATATGAGAGTGCTTCACCCATAGTGAATGAGTAGTTATTTTGATTGATATGTGTGTAATGGTTTATATGTAATGGCTAATTATGGGTCATTAATTACCCAGGAGTTGAGGAAGGTAGGAAGACATTGCATTTGAGAATTAGTTTAGAATGGAGAGTTTTGGATATTCTGATAATGCATAATTCTCGGTCATGGTTCCTTCCCGTTTCCAGGTGCATGTCCATATTCTTCCATGCCATGCTCTGGAATCTTTGCTCTTGATATTTGTCAAATGAGCATCATTTTACTTTGTTGAAGGATTTGATGGATAAGACTGCCTTTTAAGGATAAGCCATCTCTTTATTATTTGGCACAACAAAAATCATACATTACAGGCTTTTATTAGCATGAGAACGCTAGCTAGAGGATAAGAGCGAGAACTTCAAAAGTTGTAGGTCGATCTTTTTGGCCCTCTTAACGTGTCACATCGCTGAAGATGTACCATTTGTAGCCTACTTCTAGTTTGTATCACTTTTCTGATCAGTCAGGTATTAATCATGGTGTCAATAATCATCATCACTATAATTTGTAGAGATGGCTAAATAAAATAACCCTGTGATTCATTCTCAGGCTATTTCTGAAACCCTTTCAAAGTCTGATTGGTAGCCACTAGTGGGCGAGTAAACATCCACCCTTGCATTGATCAGATACATTTCTTGCGAAATGGTAATGTGTGACAAGGACCTGCAGCCACGGCTTGCCGTATTTTTTTTTTTACTTTAAAGCAAATACTGAAATCAAATGTTAATTAACAAGGTGGAAAACTTTTTCCGTTGGCCAGAGGGCACATATATACACAATGGGCTCACTATTATATCGTTCTCATGACTCTCATGTTCCAGTAAAATACTTCACTTGAGCAACTGTTGAGGCTCATGTCCGTCCTCGTGCGCAAAATTCGATATAAGACCTTTTTTTACCAATGTTTTAGAAGACTTGAAAACACATTTAATCCCACCACCCCATGTTAAAAATTAGCTCTCGGTGGAATTGCCTTAGCAGCACCTTTGCGCTCGCAGTGTGTCTCCATGACGAAACCTTTCACGAAGCTCGCATATTCCCTCCTGGGAATGGAACATGACAACTGAACGGTGAGAATCGTTGTCTGAACACTGAACAGGTGCAAAGCCTGTGCTGGTATAGGGCAATAATTGCATAATCCACACCGCCCACTGGAAGTGTCATAAGACTGTCAGCTATAAACTTGGTAACTCACTGCGCAAAAAATTCAAAGTTATGGAGCCTCCCAACGAAACCACCGTGTGCAATCACCGTGTGAAGCACGTCTTCAGAGGAACATTTGTGCACTCAACCCAGGACACTCCTCTTGAAATACTAGAGGATAATGTTTTAGGAGTGGACGACGACGGCAAGGTTTGCAATTCCCCTTAAAATTACAGTTTATGAGAACATGTGTTTGAAACAATGGCACAGTTTAGTATGCGAAATAGTTTCACCCTTGAGGAATATCCACAACGCTAAAACAACATTGGAAATAATAGGTTACAGTAGTGTAGCAGCGATATGGATGACACAAACTAAACAATGTTTTGTCATATAAACTATGAATCTGACAGTCTGTGAAAAATATGCTTGTAGGCTATATAATTCAAATTTAAACAAATACTTGTGTGTGACTTAAATCTGTGTTTACATTTTTTGACGTTACAAATAGTTTCCTCACTGTATAATTGTTCAAATAGATAATTTTAAGTTGAACTGTAAGTAAACCTCAGTACTACATCATTGTTTTCTCCTTGGGGTCAGATTGCCTTCATTGAAAGTGGTAAAGATGTGGTTAGCCTTTCACACAAATGGGGATTTAAAGCCTCAGATGTCAAACAACTGGAGCTACAGTGAGTGGCTTACTTCATTCTTACACCAATGACTAACTGTTGTACTTTTAAATACTTAAACTAATTATGCCAGAAATCTATGTTTTCCTTGAATAGATCTCACAGCTAGCCTACATCTCTTACCCAGGGATGTAACCTGGGTAGAAAATCAGTGAGGTCGTGGGGATTTAGGGGAAGGGGTTATTAAGGTTTTATAGAATACATACAAATGCAATTTGACTTGCCATTCCTTTGTGTATGTGGTGTGTAACTTACACCTCATGTAGTTTCTTTAGTTTTTGGCTTACCTAAGAATATGGACATTGTTAAATTAAAACCTTAATAACCCCCTATTAGCAATGTGTGATGGTTTACTGTAAAGTAGCTGAGAAGAATGAATGCATTTTGTAATTTGTATGCAGCAACGTTACTAAATAAAATAGGGCCAAGGCTGAATATTTTGCCTCAAATCTTATTTTTGGATCTGACCTCAGTGGCCTCATAAGTGGTTACGGGGGTTTCATTATCCACAGTAAAATCGGTCATATTCCATCTCTTACTTTTTTCTTGTTACATCACTGTCTGATGAGTTACTGTGATGATTTCTTTTGACAGTGAGTTCATTATGCCAGGACTCGTGGATACACACATCCATGCATCACAGTACAGCTACTCAGGCACAGCTCTGGACCTGCCACTTCTGCAGTGGCTCAACACCTACACGTTTCCTGTAGAGGCGAAGTATGCAGACCTGACCTTCGCAGACAAGGTCTATAACAAAGTTGTGGTGAGTAGGAATGATAGGGGGGTAACAGAATAAAGGGTACTGTCTTCTGTTAGACTGTCAGTTTAGCTTAAGGATGCAGCATGTTGCTTCTACTTTGAAAACTAAAAATAATTGTAGACCAACAATAGAAGGCATTGTGTTTTTGGAACCCATATTATCAGTGTTCTTACAGAGTTCTGTACATCTGTACATCTACAGGGATTTATATTTTGAGGACCCTATAAGGTTCTGTGGAAGAGTTCCACTGTCATAGTGGATGATGCAATTTGACCTTCCACCCTTGCCTATCTACCTATAGGACCTATGTGTATACACATTACACCTAATGTGTATACACATTAACCAGCCTACATTTTTGTGTATAGTTATGCTATTTGGTCTGCTGGCCTTGCTTCTGTGTTTGTGCATTTAAGCAAGTAAGTTATATAATGTCTGTATTTGGCAGGGAAGTTTATTTAGGTTCTTGCTATTAACATTTGTTTTGATTATTTGGTTTCTAGAGAAGAACACTCCTGAATGGCACCACAACAGCCTGCTACTTTGCTACCATACACACAGATGCCTCTTTACTGCTTGGTGAAATTGCAAGTAAGTTACAAAAGGGAATCCCAAACATGAAAACATCCATGCACATATTACATACTACAGACACCCAAACACATATTCACACGCATGTACACACACACACACACACACACACACACACACACACACACACACACACACACACACACACACCATCACAAATACACACACAAATACACACACACACACACACACACTTTCATGTGTTTAAATTAAACGTCTCTAGGTCATATCTGACCTAGTGCTTGAATTAGCGTTTGTGCAAAATGTGCAGCTCTCAGCTTTCATCCCAGTCCTATTCCTGTCGTCCTAACACTGTACTCTTCCTAGCTAGGGTTATGTGCACCTGTTATGTGGAAGAGCGACCTGTGGCTTGCTGTTCTGCTGGTGAATGTGACTTTTGAGAATTAGGATATTAAAGTGTGGCTTGTTAATGTCATCCTTTTCTTCTAAACAACATCGATTAAGTTTATGTTGTTGCTTTTATGAAGTGACCTAAGGGCTCAGGCTGAGGTTGCAAGCGGGGCGTTTGGGCGTTCACGTGGGGCAGTTGTTCCATGTTTATTGATTTACTCATGTTCACAATCTCTGCCTGTTCTTTGGATTACTCTTTTGCCTTTGGGCTGACAACCGGTGTACCTGTTAAGTAAAGGTTTATTGTTATTCTCTCTACCCCTGAGTTTGAGTCGTGTGTGTGAGTTCAGCACATCATCACTACCTCCTATGTTTCAAAGTCTAGATTTCAAACTGGGTAAAGTTGGTACAATTCTCATTCTACATGTCTAACAACATAACGAGTCACCAAGAATGAGTGTTGTGGGTTGAGCAAATAGTAAGAACCACTTTCTTGTTGGTGCCAACCTTTATGGTGTTGTGGTGTAATCACTTTTAACTTTCAGTCTCTTCCCTTGGGAAATTTCTCTCCCAAGTCCCTGAGGCATTCAAATCTGTTCTGTAGCCTTAGGCGCAGAGCGTTTCCCCTTGGACTACCAGCACATTGTAGTTTGCAGATCTGGCTATAGTGCTGTTATGATGCCCGGGGTTCCCAGGTCTGGCTACATTTGGGTTTAACGTTGTCGAGGGAATTACAGACCTTTTAGCATTTCTGTTTTGGGGTCTGGCACCTTGCCTGACAAACAATGAACTATTTGCTTTGCCCATGGACAAATACAACTTTCTATTTTAATAGCACATTGACTAGATATTTCAGGTTTCTGTCTACTACAGTGAGGTAGCTTTCACTTGCTCTGATGGTCCAACTATCAGTGGAGAGAGCTAGGTAGGATGTCTACCCTGATAGCAAAAGAACAGGTGACCACTGTTGGCCCAATGGAGGCAGAGTTGGCGATCTACTGATGGCCCAATGGAGGCAGACTTGGCGATCCACTTCCATTATGGCAAGGATATGATTAAGACATTCCAGGAGTTGCTAACATTTTATATTATTTTCTCTTCTCCCTTTTACGTCGCTTTGGACAAAAGCGTCTGCTAAATGACTAAATGTAATACCCACACCCAGTTATACCGGAGACTTATCATATTAGAAGTGTTTTGAGTAGCTAACAAAAGCGAAGCAATGTTTACAGTCTTCTTACCCTCCCTGAACGCTGAATCCAAAATGTTCCCACACAGCGGATTAGAAAGCCTCTTCAAATTTGCTTTTCTCTGTCTAGCTAGTGTCAAGTACATTTTGTGTTTAGTTTCCCCTCTGTTCTCCATGTCCTATATGCATACAGAGTGCTGATAGACTCCTGTTCTGTGGATCTGAATGTACAATGTGCGGGCAGTCTGCAGCGCAATGAGCAAGTTTGGGAAACTAAATAAATATAATATATATAAATATAAAATTACATATACCGCGGTTCACATATTGAACCGGCATTATTATGCTTTGACATAGTATCGTGTACTTTTGCTTCCCTAGTCATCAACTAAGTCAAACTGAATAACATTGCTGAGGTGATTCTTTTCTCTCTCCCTGTTCTTTCAGATAAGTTTGGGCAGAGGGCATTGGTTGGCAAGGTGTGTATGGACTGTAACAACGCCGTTGAACACTACAAGGAGTGCACCGACGAGTCCAGTGAGGAGACCAAACGGTACAAGTTTATAAGTTCACCAAACATCACAAGTTTAATTTATCATTCGAAGGTTTTAAGTTTTACAGTTAAAGTTAATCGCTTACTACCTGGAGATAGAGGTGTCGTAAAGAATCTGTCAACTGCAATTTAGTAATTCAACCTCTGGTTCTGACAGCACATTGTGTCCTTTGACATCATGTCTCAAGACTTACTTTTGTTTAAATACTCAGGAGGACAGCGTAAATACACCAAATTAATCATCTAAAGCAAACAGCATGCTAAGTGATAATGTTTTTTTCCATTTTAGTTTCATCCACGAGCTCCTGAAAAAGAAGGTAAAGTTCAAGATATAATTAACTGCATTTAAATGAGAAGAACCACTGACTTATATTTGACCAATAATCACAGCAGGATCCAGATGTGCATGGAGGTGCTGAAAGGCCAGTAGCACTGCCTACATGAATAGGAGAAATTAAGTTCTTGATCTCTGTACTATTTGAAGTTCCTGATCTCTGTACTATTTAAAGTTCTTGATCTCTGTACTATTTGAAGTTCTTGATCTCTGTACTATTTAAAGTTATTGATCTCAGTACTATTTGAAGTTCTTGAACTCTGCACCCCATAGGTGCCTGAGAACCGTTGGATGGAACACTGGGATATAGTATTTTATAGACACATACAGTGTTCTTAAGTTTTTATTTGCATTTTTATTTTTGTATACAGTATCCCCACGTTAGACCTGTTGTGACCCCTCGATTCGTCCCATCCTGCTCTTCTGCTCTTCTTCATGACTTGGGGGACATCGCAAAGAACAACAACCTCCACATTCAGGTGAGGGGATGAATGGCCAAATACACACCCACATCTCAGTCAAGTCCACAAAGTCACCTGATCACGAAATTAATAGCACCTGGTTGCATTCCAATTTCGTGTACTGTTTCTATTACTATCAGGACAATTGTAACATCTACTGGTATATGTATACATTTATTGAAATGAGTTTAAATTATCTTAAATCTTTTTTTACAGAGCCATATCAGTGAGAACAAGGAGGAGTGTGAGGTGGTCAAACAGCTATTCCCAGAATTTAAGTCATACACCGATGTTTACCTGAAGCACAACCTTCTCACGGATAAGGTATGCTTTGGTATTTCTGGTGTGGCTCCACTGGTTTCAAATCTTCCATCCCTCTTCTTCCTGGGATTTCACTGCATGTGTGTGAGAGGTGTGTCAGAGCTCAGTCTCAGCTTTTAAACGCTCTGGGTCACCTGAAACCTACGTCCTGTTCATCGCTCTGTAAACTAAGCTCATTGATTACAGAGCAGGTGTAACGCTAGTAGTCAACGATAGTTTTGACTAATATTGTATTTTTATTCCAAATAGAAAGAAACAAGTTTAGGAGATGTACATGTGCATGTGACAGACGAGTAAAAAATTAAATCAGTTGAGACAGTTATTTAGTGTCCGCTGTAGAGGTGTGGGTGAGGGCACCAGCACAGCCGTTTGCATCATCAGAAACATGTTGGTAGCAGCTGGGGACTTGTGTGTGAACTGGTAGCATACACTTAGGCAAGACAAAGCAATGATTTTATGTTAAGTTTTGAGCACGGTTCTCAATGCTCCATATCAGCATGAACACACACAGCTATCGGTTCTTTCTTATCTATCTTCGACACTTGGTCTGAATTTCTTATCTATCTTCGACACTTGGTCTGAATTCTTCTATTACATCATATCTGTTGGTCTTAGTTGAGTCCAAAGTTTAAAGTCCGCAAGTGACGTCATCCTATCATCCTCCTCTCTGGTTTGCCTTCATAGGGGTTCATGCAAACCAGCCTGATTAACTCAGACCACTGTTTGTCTCTTGGCGGGCAGCCATGTTTACTTCAGGAGAGGTTGATCATTTATACGCCTCTGTAAACTTTGGTTTAACTATTTTGTGATGTCTGAAGTGAAATAATAGCCAATTATAGCCAATAATTTGTTATGTCTGATACCCAGCTGACGTGATAAAGGTAGTGACTGTGTTTGGTACATTTTTGTTGTTGCTTCTGAAGGAGATTCATAGCCTCGTGGGTTGTGACAGTGCAGTCTGGTACTTGGAAGTGGAATATTAGGGCTTTATCCTTACAGTGGTGTCATTTTCGTTCATACTTAAACTAAAACTATGCAACTCTTTGCCACTTTTTGAGGTATGTTTTTATGAGCAACTCACTTTGGTATCATCTTTTTGATGGTGTATGATAATGTAGGGTGACCAGACGTCCTCGTTTGCCTGGACATGTCCTCTTTTTGAGACCTTAAAAATGTGTCCGACGGCCAAAATCGTCCGGGAATTTGCCTCAGCGGATATTTGTGTTTATCTGGCTCTGTCACATACAAGTGTTTCTGAAAAGTGGCTACCTGTAAGTGTCGCTATGGAAACACACCTGTGATCAAAGATTCATTATATTCCAGTTAGAAGAGTACCTTATGCTGTATATACCCTCGAAATGGCACACCTATTTTATTATTTAGTGGAAGGGAAATAGTCAGTAGCAATCTAAAACAAAATGATATGCTTATTCTACATAAACTATGGACACTTTTACAAAACTATTAAATTAAATGAATCATTTTTGTTTTGGTATTGTTGTCATCTACAGATATGCAATGATGATTGCTGGGTAATATATATATATATTGTTGTCCAATGTCAAGTCTCTATTTGATCATGTGACGAGACGATACGTTATAGCTAGTTTAAGCGCAAAATCTGAACGTCAAGACTGGCAGGCAGACTGAGCACAGCCAGAGGCAAAGCATACATGCAAGCCAAACATAAAAGCCTTTCAAAAATAACATTTGCCTTTCAAACATAGAAGTGGTGATGCATGATATGCTTTTTCAATAGACAGGATGTCAGGGCCGGGCTCCGGAAGCGAACCCTGGCTGCTGGTTCTCTGATCCAGAGAGCTGCTGACTGAGCTAACGAAGGAAGTAGGACCCAAGTGCAAGATGCTTGAAGGAATTGTTGTCTTTCAATCACTTCTCCAAAATAGGGAAAATCCCAAAACACAAAATGAATAATCCAAACGCTCAGAATAAAACAGAGAGCCAAAACAGAGAAGTTGATTTTAACAAGACTAGGAAAAACAAGAGATTTACATAGACTTTGACTTAGACTATAAAACTGGAACTAGCAAACATGAGACTTGAGAGCCTTGAGAGACTAATGAGCCCTGAAAGACTCGACATCTGAAACAAGAAACATGAAAGCTAGAAGCCAGTTCTGACCAAAAAACAAACTAGTAAGTTGCCGAGACATCACAAAAAACAACGATCCAATTAACTAACCAACAGACAGGTGGAAACAATGAAAGGTTAACACACAGGAAGTCAACAAAAGCACATGTACAGGCATAACAAACACAGAAAGCACATGTGCACACAACCCAATCACAAGCCTCTACAACCCCATCTAAACCCCCCGCCCCCTGTCCCAGTATTTGCGTGTTATACCAGGACCCTATAGTCAGGGGCGGACTGGCCGTCGGGAATACCGGGGACATCCCCGGTGGGCCGATGGCCCAAAACACCAGCCTAATATCATCATCAACCGGCCCACTGCCATCAGGCCCACTCTCAGCGCATATCAAAGTTTCTGAAGACAACATTAATTTAGTTTTCTCTAAGATATTCAAATATTAAGAAGCACAGACTGAAATTTAAAGTCATACTTGCAATCTGTCTTCACACCTATGGTGACTATTTTTCGATTTTTTTTTTTTTTTTTTTTTTTTTACGTTACTTATGTGTTTTACGGACTTCGGAAGTTCAACGTATGAACATATCTCTATGTTATTAATGAACACCTGAAAATTGGTTCTTACACAGCCGAAGTGTTCTCAGCTGTGCCGATTGAGGTAGGCCTAGAGGATTCTGGGATTCTTACATTTGGATTTGCATACATACAAGCAACACGCCCAGCCAGGGCAAGCAACCGTATTGACGTGTGCAGTCAGCCCTAGCCCTTAACACGGATGAGGCACAGCTTGCTGCTGCCTCTGTCAATCTCTTCCGTCAGTCTGATTTAGTTTGAGATGTTATTAAATGTCAATTACTCTAGCCTACATTTTATTTGGAAAACCACTGACTGGTGACATTGTGATAAGGTAAGATGTGGCGTTGACCTTGCCAAATGTTAGCTTGCTATTCACAGATGAGGTAACGTTCCCTACAGCAAGCCTAGCTAACGGTATGTCTTAAATTGAAACCGTTATGATCTGGTAAAATAAGCAAGCTGTTGTCAACATCGAGATTATCTATTTTAACATGTTAGCTGTAGTCACTTGCTTACAATCGATGAGCAAGCTATCCATGGTGGTAGTTGTAAATAGGGCAATCTTATCATTCCTAATACTGTAAATTGTGTCAAATAAGTTAACCAGCTAGTTTGTTATGCTAAAATCACTGTGTTACACCAACACTTACATTATAAACAATGTTAATATGTTATCTAGATTGTTAATATGTTATCTAAAGGTGTTGAATTGGCCAAGTAAAGCTTGCGTTTCACAACACTTACATTATAAACAATGTTAATATGTTATCTAGATCAGGGGTTTTCAAAGTGGGTGACGTGACACATGCTCAGGGGTGCCGTGGAATGGCCCAAGGCTTGATCATTTAATATATATCAATTTCAAAATTAATTTTATTGTAATTATATAAATTAAAAAAATGTATTTGCAGCACAAACAACAATAGGCAGTTTACAGTTGATTCAGGGCGTAACATCAACAACAGCTCTCTCGTTGACTTTGTTTGTTATTCCGTATTGACAGCAGTGAAGGTAGGCGCAATGGATACACTTTTAAAGAGAGTGAATCCATCTCCACAGTAACAAACATCGGAATCGAATTTAGCAAATAGAAAAGTGAGCCATTATAACGACCTGTACCTCCAGTATGTTGCGAGTTCTGCAGGGAGACGTTGGCTAATGCGGCCATGGTGCCTAGCAAGTTGGCAAGGCACCTGGGGACCAAGCACCCGACACACCACAACAAAGACTAGAATATTTTGAAAGACTTAAAACACAGAATACCACACAGAGCGAATGCTTTCTACCGTGCGTGTGTCTGAGAAGGCACAAAAGACTAGTTTTTTACTTGCTGAGTTGCTTGCCAAATCTAAAATGCACACACTTCAGAAAAAAATCCCCCTCTCTGATAACACGATCAAACGTTGCATTGATGATATGTCGGGGAACATGGAATCTGTACTGAGTGAGAAACTATGGCTAAGGGGGACATTTGCGCTTAAAATAGACGAGTCCACTGATGTTAGTGGCCTTTGCCAGATGATCGTTAACGTGAGATACAGTATGTGGATGAGGACAAATTTACAGAGAACTTTATTTTGCAAAGAACTGGACAACCATGCTAAACTTAATGGGACACATGTGCCCGTCTTTGACTGCAGAGTTTGTTAATGGGAGGAGGGATTGTGGACAGTGCAACACCTGAGGCAAAGGCTGTCAGTTGAACAGGACCTCCGTGTTGCACTGTCAACAATCCCTCCTTGCATCAACAAACTATGCAGTCAGAGACAGGCACATGTGTCCCACTAAGTTGATAAGTTGTCTGAAGGTTTGTTCCTGCTATGTTTTGTTACTGCCAGCTAATTTCTTGATTATTACCCATACGTTTTTGGCTGTGATATAGTTGTGAGAGGGACAGACGTTGTCTGTTCATATTCTGTTCACTATTTATTCAAAAGTTCTATTAAATGAGTTGAATTAAAGAGAGTGGTTAATTTGAATATAACAAAAATTAGATAAACCTCACCTTCTTAATGTTATGCCTTTAATAAAAGCAGTTATAGCCTATTCAACACATCACAAGGTTAAATCAAATGGCCTAAAGTACAAATATGACATAAAAAATAGGGGTGCCGTGGATGGAGAGAGATATGTTTAGAGGTGCCGTGAGCCAGAAAAGTTTGGGAACCAGTGATCTAGATAGATGATTCTGGAATAAAACATGGATAAATGGATACAAAATAAATGAAGGGACATTTATAATAGACAAAAAAATGCGATTAAATATTGTAATAGTTTGACAGCACTAATTTCAAGTATATTTATCTAATACGCTTTGAGTGTACTAACCCATAGGCTTTGTAGTTATACGTATAACCATCTGATCTGATAACCATCTGATCTGATCTGATACTATTCATCTTGCAAACTATACCTACCTTGGAGTGTTACAATAGCCAGTATCATTTTATTCCATGTGTCCATCCAGGCAAATTGGTGGATCCGAATGTTATTAAAAAACAAGCATATATGATGTAATTTCTTTGTAATTAACCAAAATAATGTTAAGTGTATGGGTATTTTTCCCAGTAGGCCACTGACCGATCGCGCGATCCATTGAGTGGGCAATGCGGTGTGTACTGAGTGGGCAGTGCGCTGTGTACTTAGTGGGCCGCGCGCCGTGTATTGAGTGGGCCGGTCTGACAGTAACTCCGGGGCCACTTTTTCCCCCCAGTCCGCCCCTGCCTATAGTTGCCTTGCCAGTGTTGCCTTGCCAATTAACATTTAGTCATTGAGCAGGAGCTTTTGTCCTAAACAACGTACAAGGGAGAGAACAGTCAAGCTATGAGCAATAAAGATCTAGTGTAACAATATATATACAACTTTACAAGAAATAGAAAATAGAAAAGAAAAAGAATGGCAGGAATGTAACTGCTGTAAGTGCAAGTTAAGCACTAGTCAAAGTGCCCGTTAGGAAGGGAGGTGCTCTCTGAAGAGTTGAGTCTTCAAAAGCTTCTTAAAGGTAGAGAGGGACGCCCTTGCTCTGGAACTACAAATGAGAATAGTCTGGATTGCCCTACTTGCACAGACAGCAGTGCCAAACGACGCTTACTAGACAAGCGCAATGTTAATTTTATACATTGTAATTACCTTCAGCATTGATGTTTGTTTATCGCTTTGTTTGTGTGTTTTTAAGACTGTGATGGCTCACGGCTGCTACCTGTCTGATGCGGAGCTTCAGGTCTTCCGTGACACTGGAGCCTCCATCTCCCACTGTCCCAACAGCAACATCTCGTGAGTTTCCTCTTTCTCATTCGCTTTTCTACAGACATGTAGAGCTTGTACAGACAGGTACAGACGTTTTCTTTCTACAGACATGAAGAGTTTGTACAGACATGAAGAGTTTATACAGACATGAAGATATTGTACAGACATGTACAAATGTTTTCTTTCTGCAGACATGTGCTTATCTTAAGGTTGAATGAGTCTCGAGTTACAGCTTTGTTTTCTTTCTTTCTGTCTTTCTGTCTCCTAGGATCTGCAGTGGTGTGCTGGATGTTCGCAATGTTCTAAACCATAAAGTGAAAATAGGACTGGGTACAGGTAGGGTAAAAGCTTTAAAAGTTAAAAAAATCAGTTAAATTATGAAAGATAAAGACGTTTTCTTGATAGTGGATTTGTTAATAATTGATATAATTATATCTAAATTAAATAAGATTATAACTGTTATGTTTACCTTAAATATTGTATAACAAATGTGCTATACTTTTAACTTAGTGTGCAATCTCAGGTTTGGTGACAATTACCTTTCAACAGGTTTTAAACAAGTGTGCCATTAACCATCTTCAGACATTTAAAGATACTCTAATCTCAAACCTGTCCTAGGATTTCAGTGGCTTTGCCAAGTGGTCAAATTAGGAGGCAATATTTCAGTAACATCACCATAGTTATTCAGTCATGATATTTCAGCAAACACCGCACATTTAATGTGAATCTCCACAGATGTAGCTGGCGGCTACTCTCCCTCTATTCTTGATGCCATACGGCGAGCGCTGGACTCATCCAAAGTTCTCACCATCCAAGACCCCAGCCACCAGACCTTGACCTTCGAGGAGGTCTTCAGGCTGGCCACGCTAGGAGGGAGCCAAGGTAAGGGAGCGATTTTAGAAACAGTTTATTCCTCTCTCATGATAAAGAAACAAATGGTTGGTGGAAATAGCACAGAGAGCACAGCGGTGTGACCCAGGGATTCTCATTGCGGGGTCTAACGGGGAACAATCACTCAATGAATCAGCCAACAAGCCAATCAGGCCAAAGGTTTTTCAGGACTGTCAAAAAAATCTGCTTTTTCGTCTGACGTCGTTTAACATTATGTTGAAGTACATATTCTACCATGGAGTATATAGTCTACCATGTTTGACTGCCACCCCCTCCCATAATGCACCAGCTGAGTCCTTTCAGTGTTTACTCTAAGTGAGATAATTATGGTGCGATTATGTTTCCTTCCATACTTCCCTCAGGTAAAGCATGGATTAACAGTCTTTCTACATTCCATCTGTCTTTCACAGTCTGATCTTTTTTCTTTTTCTTTTTTTGTCTTAAGCCCTCTCGCTGGACTCGGAAACGGGGAACTTTGAAGTGGGGAAGGATTTTGACGCCCTGCTCGTGAATGTGTGCGCACCTGAAGGGCCGATGGACATATGTGGTCCAGAGCCCCCTAAGGTATGAGCATGATAATGCCATATAACACCAAATACTCCTTTCCATCTGCTAGAAATAAAAAAAGTTACTGAGTATTTAGAGACTTGAGAGCACATTAGAGTCAGTGGTTTTGAGAGGGTGGTCACTGCCACCACCACCTGTGCAGAAACTGTTGTTATGTGATACGGGTACATGCTTTAAAATAATTAATTTCAACTTCAACATCAGTTCAGTACTTTGTTTGAGTTTAAGAGTAATGTTTGCAATCTACATGTTCTTGACAGGTCCTTCTGGAGAAATTCCTAAATTTAGGTGAGTCATTCTTCAGCTAATGTGGTAAACCTGCATCTCCTTGAGCTACACCCTATTCAAGTCACCAGTTACTGCCAGTCAAGCATACTTATCTGTGCTTTGCGTTCCTTGACCTACTAAGCTGTGAGTTTTTTTTCTTCTTCCTTTTGTTCACCCTGTCAAATGAACCACCAGGTGATGATCGCAACATTAGGGAAGTGTATGTGGCTGGAAGAAGGGTTGTTCCATTTGCAGAGACAGCTTCGTGTTAAAGCATGGCTGCACTTCACCACTCTTCAGCGATGGCCTTAAAGGGGAACTTGCCTGTTTGTCGGTTTTGTCTTTTTTTATGTTTAATGCTAAGTGAAATGACCGTGATGACAGTGACGATCTTTTTATGCTCTTACATTGAGGTTCCATTAACTTAACATCAAGCAATAGTTAACCAAAGGAGCATTATTTACAGCAGTTAACAGCATCACTTAATGATTCATGTTAATTCATGGAAGCTTAATGCAAAATAGTACCATTGCTCTAAACATAAGCCTCAACTCAAAGTTGGTTCAGGAAACACTTTCAATTCCTACTGACAAAAAAATGATACAAAAGTATTTCATATAATCACATACATGTATAAGTCATCACTATTAGTATTTTAATGTGGACCAAAGGAGAATCTTAGTTGGAAGTTCTCTAGCACCCTTTAAACATAATAGGTTGATTTATATATTTTTTTGTATACTCAAGTTGAAATGGTAAAAGGTAAAAATGATCATAAACAAATGATATGGTGCACGTGTTTTAAGTAACACGTAACATTTTCAAATACTGTGCTAATGCTTTATTGTTATGGCAAGTGCAATCCTCATCTATGTAGCAGTCTTATTTTTTTGGTTTGTTTTATTTGCTTAAGTGTAAAGTTCTAATTCATTGCTTTAAAACATGTATATTTGATATGATTGAAATGGAAAACCAAATAGGCTAATACTACTTCTGTTTCTTTAAAACTGTTTTTTAACCGTGTCAATGTAGGGACGATATACCAGTAACTTTCAAATAAACCAAAGTGTTTCGACCAAATGTGGGTGATGATACAGATAATGAATGTGACGGCACATCACAAAACCACTCATACCAGCCGTGGCACCTATTTTTCTGTGTTTGCTTATGACCTGTGTTTGGAGTGCTGTCTGCCTCACCTGCCCCATCTGTAGGTGACATGCCACAGGTTGCCATCTTAAACACTCACTGCCCTGTCACTGCCAGATGGCAACCAGTCTGGCTCTGTAATCATTAGCCGAACAACAAACAAAGTAAGAATGACTCAGTCTTTTATTCATTAGAATGTGACATAGTGTTAGTGTAATAACCTATAACAACCACAAGAGGGAGCTAGTTCATTCTCAAACTGTAATCCACTTTCTTTTTGAGGCAGTCATTTGCCAACTCATCAAGAAATGTATAAATAAAGTTAAATTATATCATAAGTAACTGATATGTAAAATAATTGTATGGGTTGTAACATACTTAAATCAATGACCCACCAAAGAAACCAATCTGCGAAGAAGGAAACAACTGACACAATGTAACTTGTTTTTTAATGGAAGTATGGTAAACTATTGTAAAGTTCACCACTAAAAACTCCTATTCAAATTAAGCAGTGGACTTTCCTTCTGTATGTAAAAAAAACTGAATGGGTTGTAACATACTTAAATCAATCACCCATCAAAGAAACCAATCTGGGAAGAAAGAAACAACTGACGCAATGTAACTTTGTTAATATGGTAGTATGGTAAACTATTGTAAAGTGCACCATTCAAAACTCTTATCCAAATTAAGACTTTCCTTAATGTTATTTTTTGTTGTGGCACTGTGGGACGTGTATGAAAGCTTTGGTCTGGTGTTGTTGTTTGTGCAGATCCGTCCGCCTCACCCCTGTTCAGTTTGAATAATCAGGGACTGTACTCATGGCCAAGCTGGCCTGCTGAGTCTCTTTGGGAAGAAACAAACAATTCTCTTCATCCAAGCATGATCTGCTGCAATTACCAGGAGAACAGTAGCCACACACGCTAAACCACACAACCTCACCCACTCTCTCTCTATCTCTCTTTCTCTTGCTCTCAATCTCTCTCTCTCTCTCTCTCTCTCTCTCCCTCTCTCTCTCTCTGTCTCTCTCTTTTTTCTTTCCCCCTCTTAAAAAAAAAGGCAACCAATTTAACACTAGCAAACCATTCAGAAATATTTACTTAAGGCTATAAAACCAAATGTTACCAATGAAAATGGAAAAATGTCTTGCTATTTTCCACCTGCAGATTTCATCATTCTACTTTACGTTTCTGTGAGGTTGTTCAAGTGGTGTCGTAGGTGTCACTAAATAGACATGATATCCCACAAAAAAACATATTACTTTACCATCAGTCAAACAAAGGCTCTGCCTGACACAGATACCATATAGCAAAATGCCTGCACTCATAATTTGACTAAGCGCGAGTGTCAACACAAGCAGAGGAGGGTGCAACAACTAGATAACAAGGGGAGGGGTGCACTGGGAAGCGAGAGAGAGAAGGAGAGAGAGAGAGAGAGGGAGGATGAAAGAATGAGACACGTCAGAGCAGGGCATGAGTCGGGACCATGTGAGTGGGCGGGGCTGGGGGAGGAGACAGTGTGTGAACCAGGCGAGCTGGCGTGGAGCAGACGGTTACGTCACACAGACCTTTCTCCTTTTTCTCCCCTCCCCGCCTCTCCTGTGTGTGTGTGTGTTTTTTTTTCTTTCCCCTCGCACGTTTGAGTCACTGAAATGCTGACTCAGACCGAGCAAGATCAGTTTGGCTGGAGGGTCCTTGACTAGACTTCACGAAACATTCTCATAAACACTCACACACATACAAACAAACACACTTTCTTGTATCATGCACTCACATATTGGATTGTCAAAACACAGAGACCTTTCTTCAGACACAGATAAATGGGCTACATACCATCTTAAAGCAACTAAAAATAAGCAAAAAAAATTTGACTCTCAAAACAAGTTGTGATAAATAAGATGAATGGTACAGTGGGTGGACTCCTTAATCATGGGTAACAAAGAGAGCAGACAGCTCTCTCTGTTTCTTTCTCTCTCTCGCTCTCTGTTCTCTCTTGCTCTCTCTCTCTCTCTCTGTTCTCTCTCGCTCTCGCTCTCGCTCTCTGTTCTCTCTCGCTCTCTCTCTCTCTGTTCTCTCTCACTCTCGCTCTCTCTGCATGGTTACTACTGAATGAACTACCCAAATCTCCTGTAATCCTGTCCTCATCTAATCTGGATGGCTCAATGGCCTCTGCCATATGCACCACTCTCCAGCGTCACTGCTTCACCGTCACCTTGAATACCTCTGAACTCGTATCACCTAGCAGAGACCTCCTCCTCCTCCTCTCTGTGTGTGTGTCTGACACCGGACCTTTTAAATACTCTTTCTGTGAAAGCCACAGCTTATCATAGGAACACAACAGGCACCCAGCACACACAGAAGTGAGAGATAGAGAGTGAGTGTGTGTGTGTGTGTGTTGGTGTGCAGGGGAGAGGGTGAGTAAGCGTTTGTGTGTTCTTCTGGGAAGCGGGATGGGTGGCAGTGTGCAATTCGCTCGCCCTCCGTAAATCATGAGAGGGCGCAGGATGAGTAAGTTATATTTTTACATGTGTGTGTGTGTGTGTGCGTGCGCGTGCGCCACGGTTCATCTGGTGCTGCCAGGGCCCTCCTCTGACTCTGCCATTAACTCAGCCTACTGCCTGAACTCACTGATCTCCACCTCTCTAGCTCTCCCTCTCTCTAGCTCTCCCTCTCTGGACCCACACAGCACTATGTGTTACAGAAAGGATCCTTCCCGACCCTTACCCTTTAAAAATAAAAATCTTGAAAATAAATCTATACAGCTTGAAATTCTCACATCCAACACAAATATAAGTGCAGCTGTAAGTACTGTTTTTATGTAGTTTGTATATTGTGAAGGTATCACTGTATATGCCTGTCTTGTGCATAAACCACTACAAGAATGGCGAACAAATCAGCAGATTTTTGAGTCTTTCTAAAATCATAAACCTACCTATTAAATCTGTGAGTTTGAGCTTCCCACTCTGAACTATACTGATCTGGCAGTCTGCACGGAACTGTCGTACTATCATCTAGCCTCTCCATCTTCCGTTCCTACATCTGTCTAATAGTACATTTCCCATAATTCCTTTCTATGAGGGTCATGGCAGAAGCACTTAAGAGGAGACCTTCAGTGAAGTGTTCAGTCCTATGTTGTATTCATGTGATAAATGCACTAGTGGCTTTTCCTTAAGCTTACCTCCCACTGTCCTCTCATGACCCTTCCTCCATCTCCCTGAGTGGACTGAAGCCCATTCATCTGCCCACAACATCTGTCAGAGGCAGTCACTGTGATGTTAGACACATTCTAGTGTTAGCTCCCCCCTCAACGCACACATACACACACACACACACAAACACATGCGCTAACATGCCATCCTCCCTTAAAGCACCAAACTGAATGAGACAGTTTAAAAAAAATAAATAAATAAATAGTCCAGACAGTCGTGCAGACCCAGACACTCGTACAGAGGAGCTCATAACAGGGGGCTCGTCATTGAGGACAGGGGAAGAATCCCAGCAGCAAGGGCAACCACCTCCACTCCACAAAGTCTGTCGTCTGCATGAGTGAACTGGGCAAGAGGTGGGGGTGTCGAGGGGGAGGGGGGTGGGGCGGTCAGACTGCAGCAGCACCTGTCCTCTCTCCTTAGGGGCCGGCAGACGCAAACACCTCTACAGCTGTTCCCAGGTCAGCGTCACTTTGTCCCCGTTGCCCTCCTCTCCAGTTTCCACACACACACACTCGGGAGGGAGATGTGTGTGTGTGTGTGTGTTGGGTGGGGGATGGTGGTGGGGTTGCACCTCCTTTATCCACTCTGACAGATAGCTAGCTAGCTAGCGACAGCAGCTGCCACGGCAACACACGTCCTGATACGCGTGACAGGTGGGCCCAGCAGCACTCTCTGCGTCTGAAGAATCACTTTGGACACAACGCAGCCTTGTCTCAAGCAGCACCTATGTCATAAACCACTCTGTCTGACAGCGCACAATAACACCACAAGGCCAGGCTCAGTGACATCTCTGTACATCAGTTTTATTTACAGGATACTATTTTTGTCTTAATGCCAGATAACACGATTATATGTATTACATAAATATGAACATGGTAAGTTTTTTTTTCCTTTGTACAAATTTGCATATACCTAACAGGTGATAGATAAACTCCAACGGATACATACAGTTCTTTTTTTAAGCCAGTCCTAAAGGAAATGAAAAGCAACAGTGGGGTTGTTTATGTACATGACGCACACAAATCTAGCAGAGGTATGGCGAGGGATGATGACATATGAAGAGACCAAGAAACAGCCCAAGAGTCCATTGTGGAAGAACTACTGTAGCAATAGATATTTTTTTTCCTATTGTGATTCTCAGTAAACAAACAAACCTATATTGCAAACCTACTCCAGAGGTTATTCAGCTTGAGTCAAGATATGGAGAAGAGCTTATATAAAAACACTCATACAAACGCACACCATTGGGTTACATACCGTACCAGCTCACATATTCAAAATGTGCATAATACTCACACTCAAAAGAAAAAAAACTATAACAAATACACTTACTCACAATCAAGATGAATATTATCATTAATGACCCCTAGTTCTCCAAACATTCCCGGGCTTCAACTGATCATTTAAAAGGACTTTAAAATAAGACAGGTCCTAGTTCAGCATCTTCACAGAAATTTGTTGCTGTTTTTTCCCCCTGTAAGCATGTTTCTCACTTCCTGGCACACCCTTTAGGCAACAGCTTTCATTAGTCTCCACTGGGCCTCCACTCAGTCTTCAACAGGCAGACACTGAGAAGTGAGCTCTTCAGGAAAGCCAACCGGCGATAGCTTGATTAAGTATGGACAGGCGCCACTAACTGGCAGACACGGGGAGCTTTTGTCCACTGACCTGCCTGAAAGGGCAGAATATCGTGCTCCAAGAAGAAAGAGAAAAACAGGTTCACATTCAGGCATTTTAACACGGCTCCACGGTACAGGGTGACCTCTCAACGGCTCTCACAATCACATGACACTCGTCTATACCAAAGTATTCAATCGTTGCCCAAGGAAGGACCCTGTTGTGGAACACTCAGGCTAAAATAACAGAGGATATGAGGAGGACGGGTGCTGGAGTGAGTCCATCTCACTGCATCCAATTCCATTCAGGTTCCCTGTAAACGTCTGCATTTTTGGCACACAGCATTCTCGGACTCCTTCTACCTGTCAATCAAGACAGCGATCATCATGGAGGGGAAACACTGTTCCATCTTCCCTGAAAAGTGTCCTTGCCAAATGCAACACGTCAGGAAATAATGACTATGGAAAATAATGACTGTGGTTTAAAAGAAGAAGAACAAAAACGTATTCAACGTATTCACACAAGCACACACAAGAAGGAGAGGAAGAGGATGAAACAAAAAGTCCCCCCCCCCTCAAAAAAATAACGAACAAAAAAATACCCCACTTGAAACTATGATCGCTGCACGTGCACCACTCTCTCAAAACAAAAAAAAGTTTTCTTTTGCTCTCACAAGACTGATTTAAAAAAAAGAAAGTGAAACATCCTTTAGCCACACTAGCGCCAGTGTTCAGGTCAAAGTTCCCAAGGGTCTCCCAGGGGGGAGAGAGCTTATATTCTCTGGATCTTGTCTGCCACAACTACGGGGTTCTCCTTGCGGATCTTGGCGGCGGCCTCCGTCTTGTAGTCGTACGTGCAGTTGTGGATGTCGGAGTATCGATGCAGCCCGCAAAACAGGTTCCCACACCGACAGTCAAAACCTGAGGCAGCAAAGGAGAAACAAAACATGTGTCACAAGGAGGAGAAAAGACGCGTGACTCAAAGGGACAGAATGGCAATAAACTGACAACCAACCAACCACCCACCTGTCAGCCCCACTCTCTTGCGACACATGAAGCATCTGTTCTTCTTGGGTTTGGTGAGCTCTGGGGCCTTGGTGTCGTCACAGGCCTGGGCAAGGGCAAGGCTGGATGAGGAGCTCGGCTGGGTGACAACTGCGGAGGGAAGACATTTGCATTTGTTAAAGAAAAAAAACTGTCATACTATGCAAATGAAATGAATTCTCTAGCCCTTGCCTGTGTGGTGTGTGTGTGTGTGTGTGTGTTATGCAGTTGGAAGTGAAGACCAGAGCAGAGCCCATCACTTTTAGAGATGAGACATCTGAGACATGTCTGCTGGAGGCGTGCAGGCACATTGCACGCTCTTTCTGGGGGGATTTAGAGTGCAGTAGTCTGAGGCAGAGCTGAGACTCGCACTGACAGCGTGCACCTTAAAGTGATTTCAAACCAGCCTGTTCTAAAGGAGCTTAATGTCTGTTGGCTTGAGACTACCACACAGACAGGGCTGAGTAAACAGAGAGGTCCCAAAATAACAACAAACCTCAAGAGTGTCTGGCCTACAAGGACAGGGCAATCTTGTTCTTGTCATATGAATATAAAAATATTATTTTAGTACACACACTTAAGATATTGCGAGGGATGGTCACAGCGAATATGTAATTTCACTCGTTCTTCTAGGTGGTACGCAAATGGAAACATTTTGTGTGTTTGGAAGGAAACACTGTTGAAAAGAAATGATAAGGCCTACCATAGGCTCTAACCTGGAGATTAGCTCTGTTCGTTGAATAGCACATGCAAATGTAGTGTACAGTATAACAATACAGCCTCTATACAGACCCAGACCAGGGCTCAAGCTATATAATTATACACTCAACAACCACACTTTCACATCATATTCAGCGCAGAATTACTTCACAAGGTATTGGTCAGGATCCGGATTGTTATTTAGATACACGTGAGTAATTTTTATGAATTCTAACACAGAGTGAAGGTGATGCCCTGTATCTTGAGGTTTCAGGTAAAACCATGTGTCCATTATCTTCATGAATCAGTTGTAAAGGTATAGGATCCAGTCGACACGTGAGCGATTGCTTTCAAAGGCCCACGCTTGATGAATTGATTTCTGTGTGGCGTGCCGATAAAACCTCTAAGTACCTGGCTCTGCAAATTCTGACGGTGGGGTTGTGGCCCTCTCTTCTCTGGAGATGCTCATCTCAGTCATCTGCTGTGTCACGGGCAGAGAGGATGCTGGGACGGCTCTGCACAGACCGAAATAGGGCAGAGCAGGCAGCGAAAGAGAGAGAGAGAGAGAGAGAGAGACCGAGCGAGAGGGAGAGAGAACAAAAACTAGATCAGGCACAGGACTCCACATTAAAACACAGGGCCCATTCTGACGCCCTGTTCCTCTGTCATCTCTGAAAACCAATAATATCAACTCAATCACATCTCAAAATGGCAGGTAAACTTAAACTGGTCTACATTTGCTAAATTACTTAAACTAGAGTGTGTTCAGACGATGGGTGGGTGTGCTCTTACTCTCTGGTGGTGTCTGGGCTGGGCACGGCTAGGGATTCAGCTTTGCTTAAGCTGGCTTCTAGTCTCTGGATGGCCTCTGCAGCCGGGCTACCAGCTGCACCTGGGATGAAGCAGAGTGATAGTTAGCCACTGATGCCTGATGGGTATACTATTAGTCAAGGTGAAAGACTGGAATCACTCCCTGTCCCCCCGCTCCTCACTCATTCTCATTTTCTCTCTCTCACACACACACACACACACACACACACACACACACACTTTTGTCGACACAATCACTGGGAACTGGTAACCTCCCTGAGGTTCAGAATGAGCTTGATTTAATCACACAGATAAATAAATCTATCATGGCCTTCATGCAGACACTCAATCATTCTACAAAGGAGATATACTGAAGTAAAAGATAGTTCGGGGGTAAACTGTTCCTAATTTCGTCAACACAGATTAATGGAAGTGACATGGCTTTGGGAGAGAGATGGAGAGATAGACAGAATTAATAACTGCTCTGTAATGTTAAAAGTGATTCTGCAGTCAGTAAGGTACTTACCTAAGGGACTCATGGGACTCATGCGGTCGCTGCTTTGCTGTCGCGTTATGTGATCCTTGTAACAGATGGAGCACATGCCGCTGGTCCTAGGGTTGCCGTAGAAACCACAGCCAGTGGTGCACAGCACGGGACTTTGATTCGTCTGTTGAGCCATCGCTGAGGTGAATCTGGAAGGGGGAAGCCCAGTTAACAACGGTTGCACTATTTGGTCATGAATCAGGCGGTGTGACTTGGCCCCTTGAGCTAGTAAGGGTACAAACTAAAGGTTTTAGCTTTCCCATGAATTTAACTCTGATGGCCGAGCCCGGAATAGGCCTATACTTCCAGCTACAAACTGTGGTATGAACAATACAATGACTCTATACCTGGCCAATGCATGTAAATAGTGACCTAACGTTACTTTGCGATGTAATCGGGAAGCTTCATAAACAGGCTCAGTTTGTAAACATAATCTCACCGTGGCTGTGTTTACAGTGGCACTATAGAAAACAACATGTTGATGTGTTTATGGGGGACATGGGGCTGGAGAACCTTGCCAACAAATGTTAATGCGAGTGGCATTTTGAAAGCAAGCCATTTTACTAGCCTAATAATCCTGAGATAAAGCAGCGGTGTAATTTAGCGAGGGATCCAGGTATGGCTGCCTTGGTTGAGAAACTACGTTTAAAAGGTAGCGATGTTATTGTTGAGTGACAAGGGCTAGCTGAAGTTAGTTAAGGATGCATTTCATGTGAGGTAGCTAGATAGCTATCTTATCTAGCTAGATAAACGCTGACGCTTCTCTGCAATGTGGTCTTGACGGTCTTAATTTTAGGCTGCTTGTACTAAATCATTGCTCTCTCCATCTGACACGAATGCTAACTAACGTTAGCAATACCGTTACAGAATTTGTAACGTTAACGTTAGTTGCGTTAGTAACATTAGCTTTAAACTCTAGCATGTCTGTCTCAGGAACATAAATGCCAAATACTAGCGCTTACCATTTATAAGCATATCTCGCGTTAGAAATCGACAAGATAGCAAGCCAACTTAGGCCAGGACATCTCACCTAACGCTAAATGGTTAACATTAGCTTCTTACTGCAGCAAACGTCTGTACTCTGTAAGTCTCTGACTGTCGTCATTGTTTCGGTCTGATAGATAAGTTACCTTTTGTTTTCGTTTGTCCGTATTCTGTCTAGGATTTATGAAACCTTGCTTTGATGGTAGCTTGTTTAAAATCGATGGTAAATACATAAAGCTTGCGTTAACGTTACATAATCAGACAGACCATGAAAATTATCGAACATTTTAAGAAAAACAGATTGCTTTAAACAACAATTCAAGTTGCTAAATAGTAGCACTCCTCGAACACGCGACAGCTTGGGTACGTCCCGTGCTATGCGCTTCCCGTGGCTGGTCACGTTCGAGGGCTTGTGATCTTTCTAGAGGTGGTGACAACTTGAGAGACTTTGTTTACCAGGACCCACCCGTCCGCCTGATGAGTTGGCTAGCCAGATGCTGCATTCAACAAAAGGTCGCAGGCTATTAATATTGTCGCGCTAACGTAAGTCAACAACTCGACCGAATGGCCAAAATACACCCCTTTTTAACCTTAATTTCAGCTACCCAGCACGTTAACATGGCATATCTGGCAATCGTCGTTTCTAGATAACGCAATCCTTAGCCAGCTATAGCTATAGCTAACGTTAACGGAATTAATCTGTCTCGGTTCTCCACTTCCATAGACGTCAATACAGTTTAGCATATAACAAAAACAGGCAAGCCATTTCATCGAGAGAAACAAATACTGGTATATGAACTCACCTGTTAATTTGAACTTTATCGAAAAAAACTGGGATTAGGCTTCAAATACGACGAAATCTGCTTGTAAATAGGGATCCTCCTCTCCTTGTTCTCTCGGTGCAGGGCGACGAGGATTTATTCGTATGAGCCCTTTCTCCCTGTCCTATCTTCAGTCTCACTGTTTGTTTCCTTCTTTAGTAAGAGGCGTGGCTGTGAACGCCACTGCTCAGTACACGTGTCCTGATTGGTTATCACGTAGTTGTTGGGGGTGGAGTGGTCATGTATCCAAAGGCTTTCTTTGGGAGAAACACACACTGTTGTAATTCACGTCTGTGACAGTCATAACAGAGACCTTATACCTCTTTGTTTCGAAATTTGACTTTTATACCTTTACATTCTCTGAATGTGTTGTATTCTCTGCCTAATTTTGTTGTGCACGTCTGTTACTGGCAACATTGTGGCTATAGGTTTTCAGGTCAGATTGGGTGGATCTCACATACTGTATTCTCTTTTACAGTCTTCAGTGCCTATTCTCACCTTTAAAGAGATGGTATTTTTTTGGACATTGTCGGTAGTTTGTGAGTATACATGTTGGTTGGGCGTGACTATCCATTGCCATGACTGATACTATGTCATTCTTTGTCTGTTCTCTGATAATGGGCCTAATATCTATGTGATCTACTCTAAAACAAAATAAAGCAATCACAGAAAGCCAAACAATAGGGAATCTGATTTGATTGACGCAGTTAAAAAAATTTAAACACACGTTTCACGCCTTAAGTATGTTTGGATAGCGTTGAACACATTCATTTGAATTGAGAAGTTTCCCTTGTTTCTCCATGTTTTCACCTACGGTCACACGTGCTGCGCAGCGTTGGTCCAGAGCCGTCTCCCGTCACGGAGGCTCTGTGGTGTGGGATTCCTCAGAGATGGTGTAACACGAGCGCAGAGCCTGAAGCGCTCCTGGGGGCACGCAAGGAAGTTGTGCCGTTATTGTACGGAAGGTGAAGGGTGGAACTGGGGAGGGTGGGGGTAGTGTAAAAAACGGTGAAAAACAGACCTAGCTCAACTAGTTTCAGCCTGCTCTCTGTATGAAGGCTTACAGCTCTCTTGCTGTGGTGTGTGGTCAAAACACATACCACATTGTATACCTGCAGAAGAGATACAATGGCTCCTTTATGTTAATGTGTATAGGTTAAGTGTAAATACAGAGATTTACACAAGTATGGGGCACACCTAAAGAGGACTTTAAACTATTTAGCTAATTCAACTTTATTTCCTGAATCATACGACCCTAGTATGACATGGGCTAGGGTTTCATGTGGAACTATCTGAGCCTTGTCTATTCTTTCTCTACTGTTCGCTGTTGACCTTTCCATGTGAAATGGCTTGAGAATGTCCTTTGGCTATTTGGCTCTTTGGTGAAGACGGTTGCACGTGAGAAAGGGAACGCTCCTGTGCGTATTTTGCTGTTACAGAAACCACCTGACCGAAATGACTGTTGGAAAACTGTCTACCAATGGAGACTACCTCACTACGAACACAGAATCTTTTTCTCCATCATGTATTCAGATAAGACACACCCTTCTGAGTGTGTTGACAAAACTGGAATTATTTATTCAGGCCCTTCAGTTGTTTTTTGTTGAGCCTGGCTAACTGTCACTTGTTGTGTATACAATGAACTCATGACCCAAAAGATAAAGAAACAGGTAATTACAGCCCAATAATAAGACCAAAACATAACAAAAAACAGCAAGAAGAACTAACATTATGACCCGGGCTCCATTATTTGCACAATTTACAGAGCTCTCAAGTAAGCTTGAGTATAGGCAAATTGTAACTGGAGCTCACTCTTAGTTCGCTTGGTTGAATTAGTTCAACAAAGGTTCCAGTACTCAGAGATCCCTTGTGCCCTCGGTCGTGTTTACACATGTACGGTTTCACCTAGTCAGCTGTGTTTACCTGCAGTAATACTTCACGAACACCTTTCAGTTGTACTGACAGGCAGGCAGCTCACACGAAGGCCAAGCATGTGAACCTGAGATCATCAATACTCCGCTGGAAACTCCCTGAAATCATACGCCTGCTTCATAGCCCACAGGACAAACATGTACCGCAGGTTCCAGGCGCCTGAGGAGTCTGCACAGATCGGAGCGTTCGAGGCCCGCGGGGGGCACACACACACCTTCCCGGCCTCTGCGCACCTGTGCCCAGGTGTGCTGAGGAGGAACACAGGCCAAATTCATGTTATTTTCCTAGTGCATGTAGCTCTAGGGGTTGGTTGTCGTTGGAGACGGACAGACCATAACAACACTGGCAATAGCTTGGTGACCCAATGCTGTGTCGACGATAATCACTGTGCGAAAGAATAAGAAGGCATTACTTGTTTGTGCTACATAGCTGCATGGAAAACAAAGAAAGTATTGATGAAAATGGGAAAATGTCAGCATAAGACGGCATCTGACAGTAGAAGGTGGCAACTGAAAGGTGTGAATGTTTTTTTAGGCTTTGATTATGTGGGTAAAAGTCTGTTTTTATTTTAATTTTTCTCTCCTTTCGCTCCCAGTCCGCTAAGTGAAATATCCAAAGACAATCATTATTTACAAGAACAGGTATGTATTTTAGAGGTTAGGGTTAGGACCACTGAACACAATCAGTTTCAAATTTTCAGGATGTTTATTATTTACCGGCCAACCAATACAAATATGTAAAATGTCAATTGACTATGATCTGTATGGATGTCTTTAAATAGGAAAATGATCGGATATCTAATATCATTATTGCTCAGAGAAAGACAGTAATAGTGTATTTCACTTGTTAAAGCCCTCTAAAAATTGTGGACCTTGTTTTGTGTCTCCACTCTTAGCTGCCAAGTGGAGCTGCCAAAGAGGTTTATGATTGTGCTATTAGATCTAAACAAAGATTTAAATGTTGCAGACATAAGGTCCCCCTGCCAATCATGTTGTGAAAACTGTACCTACATTATAGTTTACTTTACAGGGAAGTAGAACTGATGATGTTTGTTTCTTTTTTATTTCCATTATGTATAGTACTCAGTTAAAAGCTTCTCTTAGTTTGTTTTTATATTCTGTAGTGTACATATGACAGGTCTTTCAGGTAAGTCCTATATGTTGCTACCTGCAGACTGTGACAGACAAGCAAAACACATTCTTGTTATACCACATGACTATATTCAGCACTGCAGTGTACATTGCCAACAGGAGGTGTGCGTGTGTGAGTGTGTGTGTGTGTGTGTGTGTGTGTGTGTGTGTGTGTGTGTGTGTGTGTGTGTGTGTGAGGAGTGGTTGCAGGAACTGGGGGCACTGGAGGGTTTCAGGTTACACTGCCGGCCTCTCTCACCTCTCTGCAGATGGAATCCCCAAACGCCTCAGCTAACTTTAGAAAAGGAAAACAATCCATACATACTCACACACACGCACACATATATGTACAGGAAAAGACACGTGCATTTATGAACAAACACAGATGTGTGCATGTGGCCACACACACAGACACAATATCCACATAAACAAAAACAGATGCATGCACGTGTATGCATACGCGCATGCACTCACACAAACACACACACACACACAAACACACACACACACACACTCACTTTTTCACACACAAGCATGTGCATGCCTTCCTCCAGTTCAAACAGACCCACACGCCTTCACTCTTTAATGGTCACGCATGCTCTCACACACTGTTGGCCGCACTGATCCGACGTCAGCACGTTCCAACCCAGAGGACTGTGGACTCTGGCCCTCCTGATTGGTGAGAGATCACGGAGTGTAAATCCTGTGGCCTGACAGCTCAAGGGCCTCTTGTGGGCTTTCATTTGGCCGCTGAGGGTCTCGTCCCTGCCTGTTGGCTGCCAGGCACACAATCTGAAGGACACTTTGCCCTCTGGTGGTGAAAAGTGGTAGTAAATAGTCCCACTCTAGTCTTATAGTCTCATCTCACTCTACCTCCCCAGTCCCACTCCATATTTTAAAATCCCCCTATCAGTTTCGACCATATTTGTATTAATATGATATTGATATTAAAGTGTTAAGTTTATTTATATGCATTTCATGTGTACTGTACATGCCCTTTGTTTACATTTGCCAAGAGCAGCAACTGTAAAAAGTGTACATTTGCATGATCCAATGTTATAAAACAGGTTTCACATTCAGGTTTGTGATTGCTGAAGCTATATCTGTTGATTCACTAGTGATCTCCCAAAAACCTCAGCCTTAAAACGTGTCTAATGTCTAATAACTGAATTAAAGCATGCTTGTCATGTGTACTTCTTTCAGTTAGCAACATTAAATTACCTCTGATTACTGCAATTGGTGGAATGATGTGTGTGGTAATCTGTGAAATTTGAAAGGAAAGCATCCAAACTCGACTCTATGGCTTGACCACAACATCGTTCAACTAATACTTCAGTTTCTCTCATGCAAGTTCATCACCCCAGCCTTCCTTTTTTTTTTGGCCAAGTCCCTGGTGACCCCCATCTGTCCCTCAAAAAAAAGAGAAAGTCATAACTGTGCTGAATAATTAAAGGAAGAGAAATTGAGCGGCTCTAGAGTTTCGGGGCTGTTATTGTTCCTGTGTGAGGCTGCTGAATGGCAGCTTAAAACGTGAACTCCTCATGCGCGAGGCTCATCACTGGGCGAGAACAGGTCAGTTCAGGGTTGGGGCTGTTGGTATGGCCCACACTGAAGCTGAACTGCAAGGGGACGGAGGATGCCTCGGGACAAGCTTGCCACCTCGGAGAGTGATGGTGAGGCACAAACTGGATCATTCATTACGTTTCTTATGTGTTTTTACTGTTAATGACGCTTGCTATTTAATGATGTGTGTGCAGTGTGCTGAAATTGTAACAATTTTAGTATTTAATACAAACATTAGCCATGATGTAACATTAACACCTCAGTAGAAGTAATTGTTAGACTTGTATTACACATTTATAACTTCTTAAAGTGCTCAATGACTTATATGTGACATGTAGAACCCTGCTCATCACAGCACCGATCCGCAGTCTGGATATCATATTATATCAATGTGAAAATGTCTTAGACAGTGGGGTAGAAACACTGAATGGTGTATAAACACTGAAATGTGTTGTTAATAAAATACAGCAAATACTTGATGATAATCTGTCACTTGCCTACTTTGTATTACACTTTACAACCATATATTTTGCAAACACCCTTACAGACGCATTAGTACAAACACGTGGGTTTATAGTTGACAGGCATTCAATGATGTGCACCACTTGTAGAACTTTTAACTTGTGAGTTTACAACCCAATTTACCACTTGACCTCTGGTCTTCTCTCCACTCCCCCCCACCCGTCTTTGTGTGGACTGAAATAGTGGGATAACTCATCAAAGCTTCCTTTGTACCCTTTGTGAAAACATTATTGCATGTGTAATGACCCATGCATCACATACAGATTCGGTTACAAATGGAGCTGAATGACACGGGCTGTGTCACTTTTGCACGGTGGTCAATGTCAACAGAGACAAGTGTGCTGTATATTTTCTTGGGTGTATGCAAATATCACAGTCTTTCTTGTCCTCTGTAATTGCAGTCAGCATCGAGGTGAATGCAGGTAAGACTGCACTTGTCTGGACTGTTCTTGTTGTGTTTAATGGCTCAACGACCCTGTTAATATACCTTAAACATGACACAGTCACACCCACAGAAGGTGTAAGATGCCACTGGTTTCTTAAGTCTCAGCAAAGTCTTTGCAACATGTTCACAGAAAGATGGTAGAATTGAAAGTGAGAAATTAGGAAAGAAAAACAATTCAAATAGGTGATCTAACGACAGGAAGTAAAGATAGGAGAAAGAAAGGAGAAAGTCTGCAAGGTCGAGAGAAATGTGGACTGCCAATTGAACATGACAAATTAAATGCAATAATTTCCAAGGATGCTCTTCTATCCCTTTTCTTACAGTATGTCAACGTTGTGTTGAATCAATTCTGTACATATCCTGTGATAAAACATCTAGCAGTGCATTAAGATTTATGGATAACAATAATGTCTTAATGTATCTGTGATTAATGTGTTCTTTTTAGGTGCAGAGAATGAAGATGACCATACAGATTCCAATGACACTGGCAGAGAAACGACGAAAAGGAGAAAAGCAAGAGAGAGGAGAGAAAGAGAAAACAAGAGAAAGGCAAAGAATGGAGGGAGTAAGGGCGTTTCAGGACATGACATAAAGGAACAACCTGAGAGAGAGCACAGGAGAGGGATGGGAAACGTAAAAACAAGGAGAAAGAAAAGACCGGAATAGAGGAAGACGTTGAAGAGGTGGTCAGAGATCACAGTGGAGGGAAGGGCGGGTCACATAAAGATAAGGAGGAAGAAAAGACTGGAACAGAGAAAGAAGAGAAAGACGATGGAGAGGTGGTCAGAGATCACAGGAGTGGGAAGGGCGGGAAACGTAAAAATAAGAAGGAAGAAAAGACAGGAATAGAGGAAGACAATGAAGAGATGGACGAAGAGTCCCAAAACCAGAAAAAGAAGGGGAAACATGGAAAAGTGAAAAAGCTGCTTAAAGACGAGAAAGATACTAGGAATCACAAGAGACAAGGAACTTCGAAAACAGAGGTAGAGATAAATACCAATCAAAAGAAAGTCAAGAAGAAACAAGAAGATGAACCACCACAGAGAGACAAAGGGGATAAAAAAAGAAAGGTGAAAGCTGAAGCCAGGTCAGTGTGAGAAAGTTAAGGTCAAATTAAATATTTGCTGTAATAACATACAAATATACTGAATATCGGCCGTGACACAAAATGTTCATGTCTAAGTTGTGTAGAAGTTTAGATTCAGTACCTCAGTGTTTTTGTTTGAACTATGCCCTATTAGCAGAGGAGAACAATGAGAGTAAAACCTTCAATCACAAACTATAACAAACTCTGTGTTTATGCCAAGTGTTGATATAATTTTCCCAACAGTTCTGAATCCTCTGACCTCTCAGATGTGGAAGAATTAACAGAGGAAGAGGAGGAAGATGAAGAGGTGGTGGGGATGGTGGTGGGGGCTCTGACTCCAGAGGAGCTAGAGAAACTGAAGGAGGCGGTGGACGACAGGAAGAAGCTTGTCAGCACGCTCAGAGGAAAGCCCTGGTCCATGATGAAGAAACTACAAACCCTCAAGTACTGAGGCCATTCTTTGACACATTGAAATAAATGCATTACAAATACCTGCACTGCAAAAAGTAAAGTTAAAATCGTCAACCACAATAATATTTCCTGACTGGTCTGACCTGGCCAGTCACAGATGGTGAATATTTTACTGAATTATGATTTTAATTTAGAGATGTGTGTATGCGTGTGTGTGTGTGTGTGTGTGTGTGTGTGTGTGTGTGTGTGTGTGTGTGTGTGTGTGTGTGTGTGTGTGTGTGTGTGTGTGTGTGTGTGTGTGTGTGTGTGTGTGTGTGTGTGTGTGTGTGTCTCTGTCTGTGTGTCTGTGTGTGTCTGTGTCTGTGTGTCTGTTTTTCAGGGAATCCCAGGAGTTTGTGGAGAAATATGAGGGCGCTCTTGGGAAAGGAAGGGGCCGAAAGCTGTATGCCTACAAAGTCATGATGTCAAAGGTAATGTATAAGCAATGTGGATGGATAAAGCATAGATATAGAGAACACACATTAGAAGTCTCAAACAACAACAAATACCTTACGTTTACTACTCAAAGAAGTCCCTACGTCCGAATCACAGCCGCAAGGATATCCATTACCAACCCGCGGTCACTCCTGTCACATTTGTGTTAATAGTTCAAGTGTGTGTTTTATCTGCTTTGTATGTCAGAAATGGATGAAGTTCCTGCGGGACTTTGACAACTTCACGACAGCATGCATTCCCTGGGAAATGAAGATCAAAGACATAGAAAGTAAAACTTCACCTCAGGTTTTATGATGCTAATGATTGTTTGACAACCTATTTGCACCTTCAGTGGCCGAATAACATGATTTGAAAAAGAAAACATGCACATGTAGCCCTCTGATACATGCAGCGTAATGTCTTCCTTTCGCTACATTTACATTTTACTTTAGTCATTTAGCAGACGCTTTTGTCCAAAGCGATATACAAGGGATAGAACAGTCAAGCTACGAGCATTAGAACCCTAATGTAACAATACATACTACTTTATTTTACGTCTACAGGTCATTTCGGATCCTCTGTTGCGTCCTACTTCATCTTCCTCAGATGGATGTATGGGGTTAATATTATTCTCTTTGGACTGACATTTGGCCTGGTCATGGTACCAGAGGTAGGAAATATACTGTATCCACCTTACTTCTCAAATCCATGATTTAAGACTGGTCTTCACGCTGTGTGACAAATTATCCCAAATGAATAGAATAGTAGAGTTGTGTCATTGTCCAGGCACTGATGGGAAGACCGTATGGAAGCATTCCTAGGAAGACTGTTCCCAGAGCGGAGGAGGCGAACGCCATGGACTTTGCTGTCTTGTGGGATTTTGGGGTTAGTGTTTTGTGCTGCTAATGCTGGTACAGCCATGTATGCACACAGACACTCAACTACGTACACACCCACACACCCAACTGTCTATCTATCTCTTTCACTGATTCAAAGCATTAGAACTGTAATATCATGTACTGTATATGAAGTATGAGTTAACACTTATGTAAATGTAATGTCTCACTCAGTCACATGATGCCAATATCAAAGTATTATTCCAAATGCAGACACAGAATTTATAAGCATCATGTAAAATTTGGAGCTGAGGGAAGTACAACCATAAAACATCACGTTGTAAAAGGTAAACTGTAAATGCTAAATCTTACAGTAACATGCAAAACACTGAAATAACCTTTGTTGTATGTGCTTTCTTGTCCTTCAGGGGTTTGCTAAGTACTCTGTGCTCTTCTATGGTTACTACAACAGCCAGCGGACTGTTGGCTGGCTGAAGTTCCGCATGCCTCTCTCTTACTTCCTGGTTGGGGTTGGCACAGTGGGATACAGCTACATGGTGGTCATAAGGAGGTGAGTGTTTGCACTGCTGACAAGAGTCATAGTCTGGTACTGGAGAAGAGACTCAGTGGTCAGTGGAGGAAAGGCCGTTTCTGTTCTTCACTCACCTACACAAACCATTCGGGAAATGCTGTGAAGTCTTTAACATCAAATAACTTTACAGATGCCAGATAATATAATAAACATGTGGCAGTTTTGGACTATTTCACCTACAGAATGGGGGACATGTCTCTCTCAGGCAAATTAGGAGGAACCCCATCTAAACGTATAGTCCTCTGAGGAACTTTCATTTCCCCTTCCTTTCTCTGAAGTATTAATTTCCATCTCCAACAGGATGGCCCGCAACGCCAATGAGCAAGGCGGTGGAGACGACACCAGTTTCAACTTTAGCTGGAAGACATTCACCAGCTGGGACTACCTCATAGGGAACTCTGAAACTGCAGATAACAAGTTTGCCTCCATCACAACCATTTTTAAGGTGAGCATCACTCCAGAGAAGCAGGGACAGCAGAAATCCTACCGCACCACCACCCTCGATGTCTAGCTATCGATGTGTGTAAGACAGTGGGACTGCTGTCTGTCTCATGTTTCTGTGTGCTGCCATGATATAGCGAATTAACTATCCACATCCATCTTCTGTGGTTGCACGTTGGTTGTTCTCAGGAGGCCATTGTGGAGGAGCAAGAGAGCAGAAAGGACGACAACATCCACCTGACCCGCTTCCTCAGGGTCCTGGCCAACTTCCTGGTGCTGTGCTGCTTGGCAGGAAGTGGATATCTGATCTACTATGTTGTGAGGAGGTCTCAAAAGTTTACCCTCGCAGGGCTGGAGAACTACGGCTGGTGGGAAAGAAATGAAGTAGGATTTATCATATTATTAAAAGGTTTATTTGTCAGTGCAGAGTAGACAGGTATCAGTAGAATGACTTTGTGAAGGTCAGACAAGAAAAAAAAAAACCGCACTAGTGCAAATTAATGTGTAATATTGAATGGATAAGTCACAAGAAGTCAAATAAAAATAGATAGTGACATAACTGATGCACACTGTATGAAAGGTAAACAGATGATCCATAAATGGTAAATATTGGAAGTTATCTGAATGTTTTTTAAAAATGAAGTTGTGAATTTCATGTAGATACATTAAATGTGTATATATTAAAGCTTTGTGTGTGTGTGTGTGTGTGTCTATTAGTAGAATAAAAAACGCACTCTCAAGCTTTTCTCTTTAACAATAAGACCAGTTTATTTTAGTACAGACGCGTTTCGGCCTTACGCCATCGTCAGTGTGTAGAGGCCGAAACGCGTCTGTACTAAAATAAACTGGTCTTATTGTTAAAGAGAAAAGCTTGAGAGTGCGGTTTTTATTCTACTAATAGTTAACATTCTTTTACTTGCACCCGAAAACGCATTTATATATATTTTTTGAAGTAGAGCGCGCCTATCCCTACTAATAAAATGTGTGTGTGTGTGTCCTCATGGGTCAGGTGAACATGGTGATGTCTCTGCTGGGGATGTTCTGTCCGATGCTGTTTGACGTGATCAGCTCTCTGGAGAACTACCACCCTCGCGTCGCCCTCCAGTGGCAGCTCGGGCGCATCTTCGCTCTGTTCCTGGGGAACCTCTACACCTTCATCATCGCCCTCATGGACGAGATCAACCTCAAAGTGAGTCAGGCTAGGCAAGCATAAGAACAGCCCATGTGCTTCTCACTGTAAAGATGTGTTGGTTATCCACCAGCCAACTAAAAGTTCTGCTTTTGCTCCTAAATACACCTCAGCACGTTCATGGATTAAATGGATATCCAACACAGGCGCTATTGCAGCTATCAAGGAAGCATATCTCTGATGGACAATTCAAACATGTCACTCAAATGTTCCCTGAAACATAAACAGTGTAACATCAATAGATGTTTATCAGTAGATACATACTAATGGGTAGATTTGTCTACACAAATACAAACGCTGAAATAAAAAGGGTGATACCTACCTGGCACAGAGACACGGTCAGGACACAGAGTTCAGATCTGTGAAATTACATCACATGACTTCACACCCCAACATGAGAGGAAAGATATGTATCCCTGCACTTCTTGAACTCTCCACTTCTTTGCACCATTGTTGTGTTACAATTCATAGCTCCTGTATATAGGCATTCATCCTTTGTATATACTTTTTTAGACTTCTTAGACCGTTGCACTGTTTGTATTGTTTTGTGTTGTGATCAATATTCTGAGTAAGCACACTGAGAGCCACTTTACCAAGTCAAATTCCTTGTTTGTGCAAACTAACTAGCCAATAAAACCTGATTCTGAAGATCAACTATTTCTTTATTTGGGTGGGATTTCATTTTCAGAGGAAAGAAGAGGAGATTGTCAAACTAAACATGACAACGTGGGAAGCCAGCCTGTACAACGGGACCCTGGGAGAGAATAGCACTGCCCCCAGTATCACTGCTGATCCAGCAGATGTCCCTCGTGGACCATGCTGGGAAACTATGGTTGGACAGGTAATGACATCCTGTCAAATATGGGAACAAGAATGGGAGCATTCAGAGAATGCAAACCTCCGCCTTGTGACCTTGACTTTTGACATCTGAAAATCTTATCAATTATTGCCATTATATTACCCAATCTCCCCACAAAGTTTGATGGAAATCGGTCCATGCGTTTCTGCGTAATCCTGCTGACAAACAAACATACAGGGGTGAAAACATAACCTCCTTGGCGGAGGTAATAATCTATAAGATAAGTTTATAAGATTTAAGTTTTTGATAAGTTTACTACCAGTCATCTTGCCTGGATCGACACACATGCTTGCATGCATTTCAGGAAATGGTATCGGCCATCCACAGTAAGTATATACATGTATATATATAAATAGAGAGAGATATTTCCTACAACAGAATTTACATTGACTCTAAGCTTATTTCACCCAAAGGATGGATGTGAGGCCACCTACAGATGATTGTGTTATTTAGGGCCATTGTCGCCGTCCTTTATATTTTATGGGAGTGCCCTTGATTTGAAGAAGTGGACGTGGCTCCCCTTTCAGACGGATGATGTAACGTGAGATCTTTGAGTGATACTGGCCCTCCTTTGCTTTGTGGACAGGAGTTTGTGCGCCTCATCATCTCCGACACCATGACTACGTACGTGACCCTGCTGATCGGAGACTTCTTCAGGGCTTTGATCGTGCGCTTCCTCAACTACTGTTGGTGCTGGGACCTGGAGGCTGGCTTTGTGAGTTCCCCCGCCTAGCAGCCAGGATCATTCGGCCACCACATTCTCATAATATCTGACTGTGTGTAAAACGATGCATCAGGCTAACACTGAATAATTGCTTTCATTGCCACTCTCTTCCCCATGTAAAGCCATCCTATTCAGAGTTTGATGTCAGCGGGAATGTCCTGGGGTTAATCTTTAATCAGGGAATGATCTGGTAAGGTGGATGTTTCTAAAAACAGTAATTGTTTGTAATGCAGGTTTTGACTCCAACTGTTAAATATGACGTGAGAGCTGATTTATTTGTCAGTAGTTTAGGTCATAGAAAGGCTGTTTATTCCTAGCAAAGGAGAGAGATGGAGGTTATGTACGTAGCATCTGAACACAGGAGCATACATGGGGTAACCTAACATATGCGTGTTTGGATATCTGCAGATAACCCCCTGTTGTGTGTATGCCCAAACTGGGGCCTAAAAAAGCATTTGATCCAACATTCGAGGTACCATCTCAAACCAATTTAAAATAAACAGGTAGGTCACACAGAGTACAGAATGGCCCCTGCTGGACAACCTTTCCGCTGCAGGCCATGAAGCGATATAAATCGAACGCACAGCATGGCTACATAGCCTCTAACCTCCCTCGCTCTCCCTTTCCCTCTCTCCATCTAGTCCTCTCCAAATGTCTCTCTCTCTCTTCTCTGCTTTTCAGGATGGGAGCATTTTACGCGCCCTGTCTCCCGGCTCTGAACGTGCTGCGTCTCCACGTCTCCATGTACCTGCAGTGCTGGGCCGTCATGTGCTGCAACGTCCCGCAGGAGCGCGTCTTCAAGGCCTCCGGCTCCAACAACTTCTACATGGCCATGCTGCTGGTCATCCTCTTCCTCTCCACCCTGCCTGCCATCTACACCATCGTGACCATCCCCCCCTCCTTTGACTGTGGTCCGTTCAGGTGAAGGAGACAGGAGATGCTGATTAGATCCATCCATCTTTAGACTCAGCATGTTTGTAGAACCTATACAAGTGGCACAGGCATTGTAATACATTGTTTCATCCATTATTTTAGTCCAGAATATCTAAAACTACAGATTAGAAATAGTTTTCTGTTAAAAGGACCTCTACCCAGCACAGGTTTATATGGACTTTAAAGTGTGTAAATATTCCTATTTTCTGCATGGACATTTCAGTGGGAAATCTCGGATGATTGACGTGATCCAAGAGACCCTGGAGACAGATTTCCCAGCTTGGATTGGGAAGGTGTTCAGCTATGTGTCCAATCCTGGACTCATCCTTCCTTTCCTATTGCTCTTGGTGTGAGTGGATATATTTTTTGTGGTTTCACTTTCCTATGACTAGCTACTGTACTTTACGATGAAACTTAAAAAACAAGACGCAGATATGAATAGCCTATGTTGTTACGGACTAGGGAAACCCAGGTATGCAAAAGTGCGAAGAACTAAATAAATAACTTTTGTTTCTTTAGATTAGCAATATACTACCTTCACTCTATATCTAAGACATACAAGCAGTTCAACCTGGATCTTAAAAAGAAACTTCAAACAGTAAGTTCTTTTGAATATATTAACACTTTTACAGTGTAAGTTATCTCTTGAGACATATACAGTAAGTAGCTCAGTTTATATTTCCCTCTTAATATTGCCTAGCAACATTACATGTAGTTACTGGTTTTGTCCTCTGGATGGCAGTAAAGCCATGCAACATTCTCTATGCAAGGTACCTGATAATTTATCTAGCATGATGTCATTAATGCAATTTATTCCACCATAGATAATGTTGCAAGTAAAAGAAACAGTAGCCTTGTCAACCTGTAAATAAGATAATTCAATGTGTGTGTGTGTGTGTGTGTGTGTGTGTTTTACCAAAGCAAAATGAAGAAAATAAAAAGAAGAATAAAAGAGCTGCACTTAAGGCAGCAAATGACCTGGAAGAGGCCAGAAATGCCTCAACCCAATTACAGCTGGAACAGCAGAGCAAAAACGCTTCAAGCAGGGGTATGGATCTATGACCTATGACCTATAAGACACTAAACAGGGGTATGGATCTATGACCTATGACACACTAAACACTGATCTACTGATAAAACACTAAACAATGCTTCAAGTAGGGGTATGGATCTATGACCTCCTTCAGAAATGAGTGTGTGGAAAACAGCGGGGAACAGAATCCCATTCACATATGAGTCATTGTAGATTACAGACAGTGGGTTGTTTCATTAAATAGGTCTCGAGAATATTAAATATTTGCCAGCTCATGAGACACAGAGTCAGATAGGAATTAAGATGAGTGGGGTTAAACAACTTCTCACATCTCTCTCTTTCTCTTAATCTGGAACTTTCTCTCAGATGACAGAAGTTGGGACAGCAGTGATGTTACAACTTATCAGAGAGAGAATGGACACTCCACATATCCAACAAAGAATCGATATGGTACCTCAGATCACCATAGATACACAAACAGACCTCCAGTTCCAAGAGGACCTGGTATGCCAGGGTACCTACCAGGTCTTCCACATCAACCAGCATCCAAATTAGCAAGGCGCACTCATTTACAAGACTGACTGACAAGAAACAGACAATGGATGGACAGAATGGATGTTTTTAGGGATAATAAGGGTGCTGAGAAGTGGACATGGCTACCAAACATGCATTGCAACTGGCTGGCTGGACATTCAAAAGTGCCATTTGAGGAAGAGACTGTGGCCAGAGTCTGATGGGACATTCAAGTTGGTCCTTGGGAATGGAAATATCTGACTTACTGTCTTTGATGGGGGATATAGATGTTCCTGTCACATGCACTTGGACCAACGTGTCCAATAGGTCGTTCGTAGAGCTACGCGAAGCCTCTCTTGTTTATCTCTTTATCGCCATGGTCTGGTGCAACACAAGAGCTTTCAAAAAACTGAATCAAACAGCATCAGTCTACCACAAGCAATGTAACTCTATCTTAGTCCATGGCTCATGCCACATCACTGGGAAAATAGACTCTTCAGGTTATATAAATAAACACATTTGTTTGGACTGTCTAGGCATTACACCACTTCTGTTTTGCTGTAAGTTTATCCCCAAGTCAAAGCTATATTGACAATGGCAAAGTAGACAGCCAGTACCTTAATAACTAGTTGAAAGAATATATTTACATTTACATTTAGTCATTTAGCAGACGCTTTTGTCGAAAGCGACTTACAAGGGAGAGAACAGTCAAGCTAATATTTGAGTCGAATTCTATAGGCAGCAGGCTATCATGCTGTTTCCTGTGTATTTCCCCAGAAACATGCATTTCATGTTAAATCATGATCGGTCCATCCTTACATCAACAAATTAAATCAAACAGAGTATCAGATTGATTTCTTGGCTCAATATTCTACCCCTCCTCAGTATTACACTTCCCTTATTACTAAATCTGAAAAAAAGTATTAGGTGACTACTATCATCTCAGTGCAAAGTATTCTCAAAACCACTCCGCCCAATCGGGTGTTGAGTGTCTCCAGGGGCAGATTCTTTGCCCAAGCAACAGATTTGGCAGCGACTGCTTGTTTTCACTGCATTGATGGAGGAATTTTAGCCTACCCTGTGTGGAGTAGATGCATAGGACCATACTTTTCCTGGCCAACGGACTGTATAGAGCGCAGTATGACTTTGGCCCTGATTAAGAGAAGGGGTGGTCCCTTCACACACAGGATGATCAGGCACCTTCCAAAAAGAAAAAAAAAAGGAAAAATTCATGCCACCCTGACATTTATTCATTACAGAGTTGGCACACCAGTTTCATTAACATTTCAATACTCATACAAAATTAATGACCAGCTTATCATTAAGTATTTATTCACGTCATTTGAGACCCTTAGATAGGAAGTCCTTATTTTATAAACTAAGCTGTGCTGTAGACTAAAAATATTGGGCTTTACCCCCCCAATTTTGCAATGAACTGCAAAAAAGAATTACTTGGTTAAGGTTGGAGGTTATCTCTCTAGAAATCGAATGATTGGGCTGTGTTTGCATTTCTGCAGTTACATGAAGACTTTATAGGTTAGCGCACATTTGTTACATTGTAAGACCTGCTGAAAAAGTTCAACTGTTTTCACAATACCCTATGAGTTGGCTTTGTTTGTGAAAACGTCATCGGGTATAGCTTTACCGGATATAGTGATAGTAAGTCTACTACACACATTATTTATTTAAAGCTGTTAACGGCGGTGACATCAAACGTCACAACGCTGAAAATGCGTTCTCAATTAACTTAATATTTATTTAAGTAACACACCTTAGTTGCAAGTTACTTGGAATGAAGATACACGTACATATCTTTGAATTGTGAAGACTAGAAAATGAAACAAACCAGTGGATTTAGGCTTACTTGGAACACCTAATAGCTCCGTGCGTCCAACTAACAGCGGCATCCTTGAAAATGTGTTGATTTTTCAGGTGCACCCTCATGGTGCACGACGTATGGCCAATGTAAATTCTACAAATTAACTAGACTGCTGATTGCTTTCGTGAATTTATTTCTCCAGGTCCAGCTTGCTTAGTGAAAAACAAGTCTTCCCACAAAAAAAGCCTGATTGAGAGAGAAAGAAAGGAGTTAGGTGGCCTGCTTGCTTGAGCAGACGCTAACCGACTTGAATTTCATGAGGAAATAATTTCAGGAGGAGCATTGTAAGCTACTGCTTAACATAGCCTGGTGGTCCAGTCTCCAGTTCCTATTCAATTATTGAACATGTCTGAAAACCATGGCAGCATAACTGTAGGCAACATATGTCGTCTTAATTAAGAGCCTATTGAAATATCATATTAATAAAAAATAAGCCTACATCATAGGCAAAACAAACCAAACCACACTGTTTAAAAAGGACAATATTCTCTGTCTTTGTAATATTGTATGAGTTTTGCATCTTTACGTTTCACCTTATTATAGCCTACGTCTTGGCCACATGCTATGTAGCAAACATTTCATGGCAATGTTCCAACTTCCCTGATGGGTAAATATGTTTAACTGAAATTAAATATGCGTTAAGTGTTTAGGAATATTCCCACAGAAAAACTTTTCTTCATCAACTTCAAGCCGTCAGATCACAATCTCACCCGTTGTCTAGGAGACTTTCCTTAGCCCAAACACTTGGGAATCAGGTGTATCCTGAGCAGGCGCCACTCACTCGGATCCCAACGCAGGTAGACGAAGCATCCACTGGAGAGCTGGTAAACTCAAAATGCCGCGCAGAAAAACTGACATCTCTCTAGTAGAGGATGGTTTTGGTAGGTCATCACTTTTACAGTGTTTATGTTTTTAATATTTTACACATTTAATTTAGTCAAAGACAACAAACTTTAAGTATCCAACAATAATGTAATGCATTTTTTCAGTTCTACTCCAGTGTGAGATTAAGTGGGTTATTTTAATTAAAACCTTTTTACGGGTGTGTTTGTCACAGGAGGAATGGATATAGATGCTGTGCAGGACAGTGATGCTGATGGTAAGTCCCTTGACTTCGCAAGCTTGAGCTGTAAAAAATTACTACTTTTGATGTGTAGTGCAGACTTGGTTATTTGTTGCAAATATGGCCATACTGGTTTTCATTTATGTTGTGTGTTTAGCCTATTAAAACACATTTGACTGTTTTCTTAAGTAGATCATTCTGGATTGAGTGAATCTTATAATACAGCATATACCAATAGCCCATTTGAAGTGGTTTGGGACACAGCTCCTTTGTCTGCAACATTGTTTAATGGTCTTTAACATTGTGATCTTTCCTCCCTCAGAAGACAGAAACAGAAGAGCCAGAGGCAACAGGAAGCCGGCCAGACCTCGCAGGAGGCAGGCGGAAAGCGAGGAGGAGAGTGAAGAAGAGGACGAAACTCCCAGGAGGAGAAAGGCCAAGAAGAAAGCCAAGGAGGAGAGCGAAGAGGAGAGTGAGGAGGAGGAGAAGAAAGGTCGGAAAAGGGGTGGCAAAAGGGCTGCCGGCAGAAAGAAGAAGACGAAGGATGAGGACAGTGAGGAGGAGAGTGAGGAGGAACGAGGGAACAAGAGGAGGGGAGGAAAAGGAGCCAGCAAACAGGTGAAAGAGGATCAGAACAACAAGGAGAAGAAAGGGCGAGCCAAGGGGTCAGAAAAAGGGGGGAATGACAAAGACAAAGACAAGAAGAAGGGGAAGGACAGCAGGTGCAGTATTCTTTAAGTTTACGTGTCGCCACACTGGCTGCTCCCTGCCCCACACCCTTTGGGATGGATTTGTTTTCTCTTTGCAAGCCAAGGCATCAAGCTGAGACAGATGAGTAGAATCTGTCAGAATCTGCTGAAAAAGCATAGCTTTAGCCATTTTTAAATGTCATTTAATGTCATATTTGATATTCTCTATACGTCTTGCAAAATGTTTTTATAACTGTAACGTTAACTTTGCAATGTTATCACTTCAAGTGGAAATTCATGACCTGGTTTGTTTACTGGTAGTCTATGATTTCTTTACCTCACTCCATGTCCTGACTGCTTGAGATAAACACTGCTCTTCAGCTATCTGTGCTTAATGCATCTCTAAAGATGGCTGCCCTCTCACACTCATGCCTCACTGCCTTCCATCTCATGGACTGGAAGTGCCCTATACACTCTTCCAAACAAGCGTTCACTACCTCATCTAACTTCCTCTGACTGGCCACCTGCAAAACCAGGCCCTCTATCCCACTAAAGACCTCTGCATGCCAGCTGGTGCTCTCTGATGACTTCGTTCTCTCCTGGCAGTTCGTCGGATGAGGATGGTTCATCGAAGGAGGATGAGTCGATGTCCGAGGGCGAGATGGCCGCTCTGAAGGAAGAGGTGGAGGAGAAGAAGAAGGAAATCATCATACTGCGGAACAAGCCATGGCGCATGAAGAGGAGGCTAAAGGCTCTGAAGTAAAATGGCTTCTGCCTGTTCATATTACTGTTGTTCCTCTTTGAGCTCAGGTGTTTTGTATTTGTGTTCCACTTTGTGGAGATCTTCATGGTTTTACTCTTCGTTACTGGTATGACATCCACATCCATTGACTGCTTCATGCGCACAGTATTCGCTGTTTGCCTGATTAAAGCTTCTCATTGGCTTTCTGTCTTATCTAACTCAGCTGTTTTTTGATTGTCTTTTTTTATTGTCTTTCCTACTGCTATAAACCATTTTGGAATACCAAAACGGTTGACCTATCACCTGTTTCGCACCGTAGTTGGCGTGGATGTTTTACTTGCTTTTTTACTGCTTTTTCACTGTTGCTTTAATTGCCTCAGTTTCTATCTGTGTATTTCCATCAACATCCATCGCAATCGTTCTCATTGTACTGTTACACTCCAAGCACTGTCTAGAAACTTCTGAAAATATAAGCAGCCTTGGTAGCATGACTTAACAAGCCGGGGTCAATTAAAGGCTTTACGCTAGACAAGAGCGATGGGCTTCAGATAAGACTTTCCAGTACCGAGTGTGGCTCCCCCAAGAACATGTGTAGTTGAAACATTGCCTCAGACCAGTGAGCTGGTGTAGGTTACAGGTGATGTTGCTCGACAGGTAACAGATTGCTCGAGGCAAGGGGAAGCTGACCTGCTCGTACTCTTCCATGACTCACATGTAGTTCATGTGTGTTGTTGCATACTGCATGCCCTGCTTCAGCTTCATCAACTTGGCACGAATCTTAATTAGATTTCGTTTTTAGGCCCGTTTTCTGGGACTGAGACCCCACAGCGCTGTGCTACTAGATGTACACGCTTAATAGTATGTAAAATGAGTGAGTATTGCGTTTCCAATGTATATTATGGTAATATATATATTACGTTGTTTCATTATCATTTTCTACAAATACAGACACGATAATGAATAGACAGGCAATATTAGTTGTCAAACACTTCAAAAACGGTCACAGACGCTTAAGATGGATGGGATTATTTATTGCATGCTCAAGTTTCAACGATGAGAAGACAATTGTAAGGAGGTCACATTTCCACCTGGGTACTTAGATACCCTTTACTATGAATCTGTCACTGTCACCGTTCCTGAGGGGACAAATTTGACCCCTGTTGCTCATAGTTGCCTTATCAATTCTCTTGTTTGGTTATGTGTAATGGACGTTCCTTTCCTCTCTTTCCTTGGATATTAGGGAGGCCCAGGCATTTGTGGAAAAATTTGAAGGAGCCCTGGGGAAAGGTAAAGGAAGGAAACTGTATGCATTCAAAGTTATGATGGCAAAGGTATAGTACTGCACTTCTTGGGTTTGAAAACCAACGTGTCAATATATATATATAAATAACAATAGCAAAATATTACGGTGTATGTGCAAACTCTGCATGTGTTTGTTTGTTTATTCACCAGAAATGGATCAAGTTCAAAAGAGACTTTGACAATTTTAAGACCGCCTGCATTCCTTGGGAGAGGAAGATAAAAGAAGTTGAAAGTGTGTTTAATTAACATGTGTAACACATTCCTTGTCATACAGAATGTATGAAAGTTATTATACATTTTGATGTTGTTCTTTCTCTCTGTTGTTAAGGTCACTTTGGGTCTTCAGTAGCTTCTTACTTCATCTTTCTGCGATGGATGTATGGCCTGAATCTCATACTTTTTGGATTCATCTTTGGACTAGTTATTATCCCTGAGGTATGCATTGGATATAAAAAGTTTATGTATGTTTATATACAGTATATATATAGGAATGTATACTCTATACTTTATATATATGTATTCAATGGTGAACTTGTACACAGTGAAAGTAAGGTGTGGTGTAGCTGAATATTCAGACAGACAGGATTTAAAAACAAATGTGTGTGTGTGTGTGTGTGTGTGTGTGTGTGTGTGTGTGTGTGTGTGTGTGTGTGTGTGTGTGTGTGTGTGTGTGTGTGTGTGGTTGTGTGTGTGTGTGTTTGTGTGTCTTTAGCTCCTGATGGGGCTTCCTCAGGGATCCATACCTCGAAAGACGGTTCCGCGGGCAGAGCAAGCTAAGGCTATGGACTTCTCTGTCCTCTTCGAATTTGGTGTGAGCGCTTCATTCAACGACTCTCTGTGCATGGGAATTGGGTTGGAGGGTCACCATGATATTTGTTATAGCTCTGCTCCTGTCATTCTCCATCAAAACCCCCCGTTTTGCGGCTTTGTCTCCAAACAGGGTTACTGTAAATACTCTGTCCTGTTTTACGGCTACTACAATGACAAGCGCACCATAGGACTCCTGCAGTTCAGACTGCCTCTGTCCTACCTCCTGGTTGGCGTTGGGATATTTGGATATAGCCTGATGGTTGTCATCAGAACGTGAGTCCTTTCCCTTTGATAAACATGAACAACAGCAGTAGGAATGCATAACAAGGTTCACATTTTACAGTTGTGCTCCTTTAATCAGCCTATATAGTGTCCATTATCAGTGTTTTCATACCCTGAGCTTTCAGTCATTCAGTGTTTCTTTGATTTTTAATAGTCAATTTTGTCATTACATAACAGTGACAAATTCAGTGTGAACCCAGTATTAAAGTGTTTGTGTGTGTATGTATGTGTGTGTGTTTGTGCTTGTGAGAGAGATATAGAGAGAGGGTGTGTGTATGTGTGTGTGTGTGCATGCTTATATGTGTGTAAATGTATGTGTGTGTGTGTGTGTGTTTGAATGTATGTATGTGTCTGTGTGTGTATGTCTTTGTGTGTGTTTGTGTGCCTTGCTTGTCTCTCTCTCGCTCTTTGTGTGTGTGTGTGTGTGTGTGTGTGTGTGTGTGTGTGTGTGTGTGTGTATCTGTTACATCAGACCCGCTGAGTAACCACTGAATCTGCCCTCTGTGTGCCTCCATGTTAGCATGGCAAGGAATGCCAACGAGGGGGGAGACGGAGCCGAGGACAGCGCTTTCACCTTCAGTTGGAAGCTCTTCACCAGCTGGGATTACCTCATCGGAAATCCGGAGACTGCGGACAACAAGTACGCCTCCATCACCACCAGTTTCAAGGTCAGCACGGCCCCCACCTTCAAAATGCAGTGCACGATTCTGGCGAAAAGGCTGTTGAGATTTAAGCTCAACTGCCAATCAGATTTCACCTCTCTGTTTCATGTTCCTGAAGTGACGCGTTGATTGGCTCTAATTGTTTATGGCTTGGTCCGAGGCACTATGCTTGTTTCCCATTCAAAGAGCTAAGGCTGTTTATGAACATTTGCGTTTTTTGGAGCGTGAACACTACACATAAGCTAAAAGACAATGATCTTGACAAAAAGGGTTTTGGAAAAGAATTACGAGCTGTGCCTTTAAGAGTCACACCAGTGGCCAGCCGTTCCACCAGAGCTGTGGGGGCTCTTGTAGCTCAGAAAGAGGTGCATGGTACTCGGAACATTGAGGTTGCAGGTTCATGAGCTTCGGTTTCCAAGTGCTGATAAAAAATGCATGTCTTTGCTGTACCATGGTTTACTTGGACTGAAGGTATCTGCTAATTGTAAATGCAAATCAGCCTGGGAACATGCTCCTCAAAGTTACTTAATCCTCAGCAAATTCAAATATGCGTACATTGTAGATGGTTATATAAAGAAAACAATACACTGGTATCTGGTTTTAACTGGGCGGCTGCTAGAGTAGGAGGAGGCCCTCCTTGCTTCCAGATAAATAATGAGTCTTGTCTCACAAACAGAGACCCAAATCTGCTTGGTCTTTACTGAAGCCATCTGAATGTTTCCCTTTTTTTGGAACATTGGCTCTGTCTTCATGCATGGGTACCAACAAAAATGTCAGTACAGTGGTACCCTCCTCACAAGGATGGCACCAAAATAATGTATGGACAACAGCGGACCAAATACATGTGAGTTCAGTTGTGCATTGATGTTAATACTGTCCTCATGTTGGCTTTGAAGGGAGCCAGTTCTTATGGTTCCGTTACTTTTCAAAAACCATTCAAAAGAACAGCCAGCAGGGGCGGAGGTTACTCTCTCTCACAGACAAATAAAATTAATGTTAAGATGTGGTCCATTTCTTGTCCTAGTTCTAGCAAAGAGGGCCTATAAGAAGGCTAGGGTCTTCTTGTCGTTAAGTCTTCTTGTCTTAGTCTTCTCATTGGTCTCCTTTGCCAATACTGTCAGATTGTTCTTTTGCACATGTAACCGCACTGACTGATAACACTCACTCCAGCTGTATATTGTGTGAAGCATAACTTACCCGTAATCAACCCGTGTATGGTGTGACAAGGCCAACTACCCAATAACATAACTATGAAAAGAGATCACAACAATGAAGCTCTGTTGCAGCTGCTTGCACTTAATAAATGTGTTACTTTCGTTAAACTCTCGGTTAACGGTGCGTACTAAGCTTACTAGAAACCAGGCGCTCGCAATGCTTCCATTAGAGAAGAGTCTGGTGTGTATGCCCTGAAAAGACTATACGCTGAAGGTTCAAAAGCCGTAAGTTAATAAGAGAATAAGAGTAGGAACAATGGACAAGCTGGGGTTTTCTTAACCCTGTCAGGGGCGTAGTCTAGGTGATATCAGGTTACATTTACAGTTACAGGAAGTGACTGGAAAAGAGGTGCGACTGTTTATGGAATGGCTTACGTTTCACAGTTAGAGTTCTGTTTAGATCGCAAAATGTCCGAATTCATCTGTGGAGTTCCAGTTGTACCTACGGATAGTGGGGTGTTGAACTTGCGACTTTGGTGTTACCACCTTCCTCAAACCAGTTCAGCCATAAAAATGTTCATGTTCAGTTTGTGGGCCTTGTGAGAGACTGAGGCGGTCTTCTCACAGGCCTACACAGTCAGTAGTTCACTGTGATGGCACAATCGACACAGTTGTCATAATGTACTAAAATGTTCCCATACAATAAGCAATTTGATAACATCAGTTGACCACACATGATGATGTGCGGTTGGTAATGTCTTTTTCCCTGTAGGAGTCTATTGTTGACGAACAGGAACAACAGAAGGACGAGAACATTCACCTACGCAGGTTCCTCCGAGTCTTAGCCAACTTCCTTATCCTTTGCAGCCTCGGAGGAAGTGGTTTCCTCATCTACTTCGTGGTCAAGAGGTCACAGGACCAAGAGGAGGGTGCAGAACTTACATGGTTTGAAAAAAACGAGGTGATTTCTCTACCCAGGCCCCTAGAAATATCAACGAAGATCTCAAACAGAGTTAAGAGTTTCTTTAAGTTTTCGTTTGTCTGCTTTCAAGAAACTCTCTCTCTCTCTCTCACACAGGTGGAATTTGTGATGTCTCTACTGGGTTTGGCGTGTCCACCTCTGTTTGAGACTATTGCTGAGCTGGAGGACTATCACCCTCGGATAGCTCTGAAATGGCAGCTTGGCCGAATCTTTGCCCTCTTCTTGGGCAACCTCTACACCTTCCTGTTTGCTCTGTTTGATGAAGTGCAAGAGAAGGTAATGCCATCTTTGTTTGTCATAAACATTTGTTTCATGGCTACTATTAGTATGGTAGAACTAAATAATTATAACTATTACCACTATTAGTAATTCTTTCTGCATAATTAATAGCTTGCAATGTAAAAACTATTTTACAGAGTAAATGACACTTGCGAGTCTGATAAAGCCTCAATGTTAAATGCTGTTAAATGTTGGAGCGTGAATTGTAACACCATTAACTGCTTTTGATTAAAAAAAAAATTGTACCTAGCTGGAGAAGGAGAAAGACATCAAGAATGCCACGATTATGGCCATCAATGATTACTATGCCAATTACTCTATGTACCACAACACGACTGACATCCCACCTCCAGCATTTCATCCTGCTGATGTTATTAGAGGACCCTGCTGGGAGACTGGTGTTGGCATAGTAAGAGTTACTTCCACAAATCTGCAATAAATGTGGTGATATTATGGGATGCATTGGATAGGATTGTGGGATGCTCATTGATGTGAAATACCAGGGTGAAGAATTGAGAGTGCCATACTATGGACTGCACTATAACAATGTGCTTTTTGCTTGGCAGTTAAATCAAGTTCCTTATGATTTTTTTTTGTGCAGGAATTTGTGAAGCTCACAGTTTCAGATATTCAGGTGTCATATCTGACCATCTTGATCGGAGACTTCTTGAGGGCTGTGATAGTACGTTTCCTCAACTACTGCTGGTGCTGGGACCTGGAGGCTGGATTTGTGAGTCCTACTTTGACTAGCAGCTCCACAGATAATTACAGATATTCTCTATCAATGTGCAGAGCCAGCCACCTCACTTTCATTGAGACATAAATATCCTGTCAGTGGTCTGTGCACCTGCATCTCATCTTACAGCTCAGATAACTTTAATCTTACGGACTGCCCCTCGCAGTGTTTGTGCTTTGTGAACAATAAAACCCCAGGTGAATTCAGGGGCACTCATCTTGTCACTCTATCTCTGTGTCCACATTCACATACACACACGCACCCCATGTGTGATAGTGTGACATCTGGCAACGACAGGTGACACTTCTCAAGCCAGGTGGACAAAGAGACACGCGACACCTTAGGAAGCACTTAATTACAGAGAGAGCGAAGAGAGTAGAGACAGTGGGAGGGTTGTCACGAAGGTAAATAACAAATGATTGTGTGTGTGTGTGTGTCTCTGTGGGTGCATGTGTGTGTGTTTGTTGTATGTCTGCATATATTCGCAGCCATCGTATGGAGAGTTTGACATCAGTGGCAATGTGCTTGGGCTCATCTTCAACCAGGGAATGATCTGGTGAGGAAATCATCATGTCATTCTTCTAACAAAGCTATTAGCCAATGCATAAAATACCTTGTCTGGATGTACGTACATAATCGGAATTTTGAGTTGATTTCCTAAAATTCCATTTAAAGTGAGGCTACAAAGGTATGTGTGTGTGTGTGTGTGAGTATGTGTGTGTGCGTGTGTGTGTGTGTGTGTGTGTGTGTGTGTGTGTGTGTGTGTGTGTGTGCGTGCGTGCGTGTATGTGTGTGTGTGTGTGTGTGTGTGTGTGCGTGTGCGTGTGCGTGTGCGTGTGCGTGTGCGTGTGCGTGTGCGTGTGCGTGTGCGTGCGTGGGTCCGTGCGTGCGTGCGTGCGTGCGTGCGTGTGTGTGTGCGTGTGTGTATGTATGTATGTGTGCATGTGTATGCGCGTGTGTGTCTCTCATAGGATGGGAGCGTTCTATGCCCCAGGCCTGATCGGGATCAACGTCCTGCGCCTCCTGAGCTCCATGTACTACCAGTGCTGGGCCGTGATGAGCTGTAACGTCCCCCACGCCAGAGTCTTCAAGGCCTCGGGCTCCAACAACTTCTACATGGGCCTCCTTCTGCTGGTGCTCTTCCTCAGCCTGATGCCTGTCATCTACACCATCATGACCCTCTCTCCATCTTTCGACTGTGGACCGTTCAGGTGAGGGGCAAGGCTGCTACCTGGCTAGGGGTCTGGCTAGGGGAGTGTTACCTGAGTATTTCAGTATTCTTTTAAAAAGGAATCATATTCTATGTATTTAATACATAGAAAATGTTCATATTAAATATTACTGTTTTTCTTGAATTCTCCACTTTTGAATATAAAATAACTTTGTATATGCACTAATGAGTGTATGTAAATGGGTCTGTGAAAGGGTTGTGTTGACATTATGACAGTATGTTTAACCTAATTATGGGAACCAGCTTTGTTGCCACTGTTGTTATGTGTGTACTTCACAGTCTTTGCACATTAACTCTGTTGTGTCCTCTATTCTGTGCCTGTAGATAAGAGGTACAGGCTTTTCACTTGGATGAAATGCTTTCATGCTAAAGATTCACAACATTCATTTGATTTGACAGTGGGAGGGAGAATATGTATGACGTAGTCATTGACACGATAGACAGGGACCTGCCTGAATTCATGGGAACCATCTTCAGCTACGCGTCCAACCCCGGCCTCATCATGCCTGCCGTGCTGCTCATGGTGTAAGTGCACAATGACCTTTGATCTCAAAAGGTGTGACACCGTATCCTAAATGCAAGTTAGCGTTGTTGCAGCACAGCACAACGCATTGCTGCTGTCCAGTTTGCAATCATTTGATCCCCATCACACAATGGAATGTTTTTCTGTGAGCACGTCAGGTCAAATAATAGACACAAGTCGTTCATTAATGCTTGGGTCAAAAATGCTTCACCACTCTTCAATGATCACCCGTTGACTTAGATGGACTCGATTTGCTTTTGTTATTGTGGCTCTGTATTTGCAAGAGGAACCCATTGTGAAATCAGAGCCCCAATATTTAGTTCTGAGAAGGGTGAAACTGAGTGGAAACGAGCCACTGTGTGTATCACACAGTGTGTGATACAATTTTTTTTTTTTTTTACTTGGCAGGCTGGCGCTCTATTACCTGAATTCTGTGTCAAAAGCGTACCAGCAAGCTAACCTGGACCTGAAGAAAAAGATGCAAATGGTCAGTAGAGAAGAAAGAATTTATGTTCATATTACCACAATTCTGTAATATATTATTATAAATAGTAGTATGTTTTGATACTTACGGGACTTTGAATGTGAAGGCCAGAGATGAGGAAAAGAATCGCAGAAATAACAAAGCCAGCACCAACCAGGTCATGAAAGACCTGGAGGACCTGATGCCCAAAAAATCACTCGATCCCCCACCTGAACCTGAAGGTGAACTCATATATGCTCATTTACTCACAAACACACTAACATATTTCCAAACATACCCCACACATACGCACATACATACATACATACATACATACTAACACACACATGCACACATATAGAAGACCAACATTCACACATTTACACACATATATACATATACACTCTGTGTTTATTTTACATAGGGTACTACACTGAAGTAACACACACACACACACACACACACACACACACACACACACACACACACACACACACACACACACACACACACACACACATACACACACACACGCGCACATACACAGTTTTGCAGGTGAAACACAAATGTAAGTTGAGTAATGAATGCATGTGACTCTTTGCAGAACCCACCAAAGAGCAGGTTAAAGGCAAGTCCCCAAAGTTGTCAGGGAAACCAGGTACAGCCAATGGAAAAGGAGTGAACTTGCAAAAAGAGGTCTCATTGGCTGCAGCAAACCCCCGGGGACCCATAACCCAACCTCCAGGACCCAGGGGTTCGATACCAGGCAACCGCAGAGGTCCTTCACCTGGACCGGGCAGAGGACGAAGGCCCTCCCAGAAACCAGATATTTAAAGCAGCACAATGGAGGAATTGCAATGGAACGAGATGCCAGCGGCTTAACCTAGCGAAACCTTTCGAAATTTGCTTACTTTGACACTATGACAAAGTAGTGAGTCAACAACTTTCCAAAGACAAAGGAAGACGGCACATAAGCTACTCACTATTTAGGCAGACAGTGGTAACCGGCAAACAGGCAAACTTACATAACACAGTAATATGCCTATGGACCCTGGTATGGCAATGGCACGGAGGCGACTCTCCATATTAAACGTCATTGTATCGTCCCAATTTTTTTAAGCTGTTAAATTCCTACATAATGCCACTTTAACAGAGAAATTCACAAAGTAACTTTAACAACCGTCTACGCATGTAGTTCACAACCACTGCAAACACACCAAACCCACCTGTGTTTCATGAAGGGTTTCTTTAAAGTGTACATATTGCTCTATCTGTTCATTTGTATTTTTGTACATAATTAAACTTATTAAGTCTTATTACCTCTGTTTGAGTATGAATGGTATCACTCCTAACAGGATGATGGTCATGAGAAGGTGTAACAAAATAGCATAAAACCATTGGGCCTAAATCTCAGACGCAGTTAAAAACAAGTTAGGAAGACATTTCTACTTAACTCCACTTACGCCGTTCCTGGGGCACTCAGGAACGTTTTCTCATCTGGGATTTGTTCTTAACTTAAACCAGAATTTAAGAACACTAAATGGCAGTCGTAAAGGGCTGAATTTGTGAGAAATCGTTGGTGATGGCGTTCACATCAATTCTACAGACATCCTCGGATTTAAATATTTATAATAATAATAAATACGAGAATATTTATATCAATTATTAACAATTACGTTTCACATTTATAGTCATGATTCTACGAGGTATTGTGATGTCCTAAAATAAATAAAAGCACGAACACCGCAAATGTAAGTGAATAAATTAATAAGCACTAAACTCCATAGTGGAATAGACTGGACACATCTACATTCTGTGACAGTACCTCCACCTCTACACCGGTGAGGTTAGGTCTGCGTTTACTGACCTGTGCACCATCAGTGTTTGCCTTCCACTTTGACATGACTGTCGATTGTACTGCTTTCAAGTTGCTTTCGTGTGGATTCTGTCGATTTTGACATACATCACTATGGTTGTGTGCCCTTATAAGGAGCTGACGGGGCGTGTATGTATGCAGGTCCAGGTGTACGAGAACGCGTGTTCAATTAAACAAACCTCGGGATTCGGGATAACAGAGCTGAGAACACTTCGGCTGTGTAAGAACCCATTTCCAGGCGTTCATGAATCAGGTGGAGATCTTTTCTTACGTTGGTCTTTCGAACTTCGGAAGAAGATATTTAAGAAGACACTTAAGAAAAAGTTTGGGAATAAAGCCTATTGGTCTCTTATGGTTAAATTGGCTAGTTATTAGCTATTTAAGACATCAAGCAGTACAAATACTGGCACACATAAATAGCAATTAATAATGGAACACCCGACATAAACAACTTAAGCTATAATGTTTATTGAACAATCTTTTGCAGTGAAACAGGAATCAAAATGAACCGCACGGATTACACTTGAATTAACACCATTCCTTTCTTGCTGGTTGAGTAAGAGTTGTCAGTTGGCAATGATAACGATGTATACTATACAAGACACCATCTGAATACGATCAAATTGACATTTTAAATCTTCCACTGACAACCAAATACATAACATTCACCACAGAACACACAAGTATTTACAGGACAACTCCCTTAAGATCTGGTCAGAAGCATATATACACCACCGGCTTCAGTACAACACTCACAATCCACTCTGTATTCTATTCTGTATTCAGTATGTTAACAATGTCTGACTGAATAGGTAGAACTATGACTGCTATGCCTATAGATTTTTTAAATCTCATGACGTCTAACAACATTTTGCATCTCCCCCGAGTGATTATTTTAAATGAATAGCCTCGTCATAGAGTTAATGCAGATTATTCTTCTCCTGTAATATTATGTGACTAATGAAAGCAGAAGTCCCAAGATTGAAATCATGCAACAAATATGCTGTCGGACTGTAACAGTGAGTATTTGGAGGAGTGTAATGACTAGTCCAGCCGGGCATGATGCTTCCCTATCAGGACGAGGAAGGTGAACGCATGTCCTCAAGGGCACAGGATGTCCTGTCAAGCGTCATTGCAAATGTTGATCGCTGCCTTCAGGAGTTTTTCTGAGAGATCTTGACAGTAACAGCCTTAATCTCTGTGTATTCCTGTAAGCTGTCCTCACCCCTAGGTGAACAAACATTGCAGACCGTAACATAGCTTTACACAATACCATTATACCACTAATACCAGACACACATACACACACACACACAGTAGAGTTGGTTAAAGATTAGACACAACTAAGGTATTTATGAAATATACCTAAAAATTATCTTTATGGGAATAAAAACCAACTTACAATTCTCTTCCATTTCCTGACATCTTAAACCCACCAAATGGACACTGGGTACTCATTGCATTGTAGCAGTTCACCCTAAACCAAATCAAGACAATAAACAGAACCCTAGTATGAGTTTATGGTCAGCACTTTCCACACAGCACACTTAATTTGTATGCAGATGAGGAATCAGTGCAGTCTATGAGGGTCAAAGGGCATGTTCTTACCACACTGTTCCTGCTTGCAGAGCTGATGTGATGGTGAGTGCTTTACTGATGTCGCCGGTGAAAACCCCAGCTGCCAGGCCATACTGTGTGTCATTGGCTCTCTGAATGACCTCCTCGACACTGCGAAACTTCATTATCAGCAGAACAGGTCCAAAAATCTGTGAGTGTGTTTGAGAGAGACAGAGAAAGACAAAGCAATATTTTCAAGAGGAGCTAAGGATAAAAAACTGTTTTCAGTTTGATGTCTTTAGCTAGTGAGCTTTCCCATTCCACAACTCAACACACAATGTACAGAGATAGAATTATTAGGCCAGCTGACAATAATGCTAAATATGCGTTATATAGAACACATGCAATGTGACAGTTACTTAACAAACATTAGTGACAATCAGTTATCTGTCCTGGCGAATGATACGTAGTGTAGCCTACCTCCTCTCTGGCGATGCGCATGTCGTCTCTGACGTCCGAGAAGACCGTTGGCTGGATGAAGAAGCCCTTCTGGCCCCAGGGGGATCCTCCACACTCCAGTTTGGCCCCTTCCCTCCTCCCGCTCTCAATCAGCTCCAGGATCTTATCAAACTGCTTCTTGTCAATCTGGTGAGGGATAGGCACTCTACTCAGATGTTTTGAAGTATGCTCAAATATGAACTGCATATCCAGAGAAACTAAATAATTTAAGCTTGTGCTTAGTGGAAAAAGTTTTTAGTTCGTTTTTTTTTTTTATAAGTGACAGAGTTCTGCTTAACGTCCTGGTATCACTAGAGTACCTGCGGTCCTTGGTCCACTCTCGGGTCTAGGGGGTTCCCCAGCACTTTCCTCTGGGCCATCTCCACACTACAGCGTACAAATTCCTCATAGACCGGCTCCTCCACGAACACTCTGGAGCCGGCCAGGCAGCACTGGCCCTGGTTAAAGAAGAGGCCGTGATGCACCTGCTGCACAGCGTACTCCACTGAGGAGAGACAAGAACACATGGACAAGACCTCAAAGAACACACGGACAAGACCTCAAAGAACACATGGACAAGACCTCAAAGAACACATGGACAAGACCTCAAAGAACACACGGACAAGACCTCAAAGAACACACAAACAAGACCTCAAAGAACACATGGACAAGACCTCAAAGAACACACGGACAAGACCTCAAAGAACACACGGACAAGACCTCAAAGAACACACAAACAAGACCTCAAAGAACACATGGACAAGACCTCAAAGAACACACGGACAAGACCTCAAAGAACACACGGACAAGACCTCAAGCTCGGACAACAGTGTATATCATTATAGAAAAGGCCCCTTGTGTAAGGTCTCACTACTCTAAGCATGAAAATATATATGAAATATAAAATTGTAGGACAGTTAAACAATCTCAGGGAAGATAATGGAATTGGGAAGATAAACCCTTATCGAGGGCTTGAAGGGAGATTTACTGGAGTGCTTATCTTGCTGATGTAGTTGTGCTGTTCACAGTGGCTGAATTTTGTCAATGCCTTCACACAGTTACTTACAATCAGAATCTGCAAAGACAATGTTGGGGTTTTTGCCCCCCAGTTCCAATGTGACGCGTTTGAGATTAGTGTCACCAGCAGCCCTCTGGATGAGTTTCCCCACCTGTGATGAGTACAGCAACAAACCAGTGTTCAGGACTGCATCACACAGGATTTCATGTACAAGTCAAGCCACACACACAGCCATGGAAATAACATCACAAAACAAGTCATGAAAAGAAAAAAAGAAATAACTAAATAATATTTAATGCTGAATAACATGATTGTAGTAAATGGTGAGCAATATGATTATTATTAAAAACAGAATATTACAGATGATATTTCAGTGGTCGTTACACTTCCATTAGACCTTTACTTGCTAATTTCATTACAATGTTACTTACCTTTTTATTTATTTCTATTGTTCTTACATATACAGATATGTATTCTTATATATTATTATGTTTTAATTTTATTCTTATTCTCTTATTTTTTTTGAAGGATATTCCTTATATAACTTCCTTATCATTGACGTACCTGTGTAGATCCAGTGAAAGCCACTTTGTTGATGTCTGAGTGATAGGCAATGGCATGGCCTGCAGTTGGCCCGTATCCTGGCACCACATTAACAACCCCAGGAGGGAAGCCAGCCTGGCGAACCAGAGACACGAGCAGATAAGCACACATACACCGTCCAAAATTAAACAGAAAAATACTACACTTAATCTGTTTAAAACTTCACTCATCAGTTTCACCTTAGATGTATTTATAACAATAGACAAACAACAGAGACATTGGCTGTATAGATAGTCTGCATAGGTACAAAAATACATCCTAAATTGTTGCTTTATGAGACAAAAGGTTCAGTGCTCTGAAAGGCAGTATGTCTACGGTGGCATTTAATCGGATCATCTTGAAATGAAGATACAGACGACACAGAACCTCTTTTATGAGCTTGGCCATGTGGAGGGCAGTCAAAGGCGTCTGCTCAGCTGGCTTGATGACGACAGTGTTTCCACAACACAAGGCTGGGCCAATCTTCCACACGAACATCATCAGGGGGAAGTTCCACTGTGTGCAGCACGGAGTGGTCATGGAGTGTACATTGATATTCTAAAGCGTATGAATACTGGTATACTGTATAAGACACTTGATTACATTTCTACTCACAGGAATAATTTGACCACACACTCCAATGGGCTCATGTCGAGTAAAGGTGAAATAGTCTCCATCTTGACAGAGAAACAACAATATCACAGTTGGGGAACTTCAGCACTTAAATTGAGGCTAATGAACAGAGTGGCAAGTCACTTGTTCATGCATATGTGCATGCAGTTACGTTCAGAATTGAGACTTGGGAAAGTTATTGTCTTAATCAAGAGCAGTGCATGCAAAGACACTCACCAACAGGAATGGTCTTCCCTTGAATCTTGTCTGCCCAGCCTGCATAGTATCTCAGAGTCTTTATAGTAGCCACAAGGTCCACAAAGTAGGCCACCAGGAAGAGCTTACCAGAGTTAATAGTTTCCATGGTCTGTCCACAAAAACAAGGGGGGGACACATTTCGCAAAAACATGGAAACATTTCGCCCTTTCATTCATTCATAATTTTCATTTGCTTTATATATAGAGAAAAGTGCCTTCTTCATTATTTTGAACATGAAAATGTCCCTGGAAATAATCAGGTTTTTTTACTGCTAGTATCTGCTGGTCTCTCTCCACAAGGTCTGCCAACTTGTTGAGCAAATAGCCTCTTTCTGATGCGTCCATCCGTCTCCATGGCGACCCCAGCTGAAATGCCTCTCTGGCATGTTTAACAGCTTTGTCAATGTCCTCCTGAGAGGGACGGAAAAAATGGGACAGAAAGGACACATTTAATTGGGTAGTTAATATTCCATATCTTATCAGGCTAATGACATCTGTCGTGCCAGTACGCCTAAAAGATACAAAAACTGCTACTGCAGCAGGATGCTTTTGTCTCCCAAAACACACACACACACACACACACACAATGTTCTGATTAAATCTGAACGTGGTAACTCTTACGGAGTAGCAGAATATGATTGCTCATGACGTTTGAGCGTCTTTTTATATCTAAGACTGAAAAAGGCACAAGTTCATTTGGAATGCTTTCATGGGCCTCACAATATTTAAATATGTTGTGTTCACTTACTTTGTCACCCTCCTCCACCTCACATATGAGATCACCAGTCGCTGGATTGTGCACGGCCATCTTCCTTTTTTGACAGGACTCATGCCACTCATTGTTTATAAATATCTGGGGAAAGGGTGGACAATAGCTTAAAAACAGTAGTCACATACAGAATAACTGCTCTACAGACAAGCTGTAGATGAAGCTAGATTAACTGAATTATGATTGAGAAGGAAAAAGGAAGTACACAGATGATTATCAAATCATTCTAACAGACTCATCAGTCAACAGTCGATGAGTAAACACAAACTGCACATTTTTTCAATCACCTTTGTGTATTCGATGTGGAGGTCAGAGACAGGCGTGGGTATTGCGGGCCCTGGTGGTAGCTCCTGGTTGCTGGAGTCGTGCTTCTGATGGTTGTGGTTGCTTAGGTGATTCTGCTGGTTTTGAATACTGCCACACTCAGAATTCATGATGCTTGGCTTCATGCCTGCGAGAGCACAGCATGAAGGGTCTCAGAGTGAAGAACCTACTCTAATTCTGTGGGTTGTTCTGCAGTCACCTGGTATGTGGATTGCCGTCATTTAAAGGACTGGAGACTTCATTATAGACCATTCAAACCATTAATTGCTTAAAAGGAGATCACAGACTACAAAACATCACAGTTGTACCACCTAAACTACACATAGTTTGGCTTACAGCAAAGCTTGGAAAATGTGGAAATTTGGTTGTAAAACACAGAAACTAACACAAAGGGTTTGAATGGTGAAGGTACTGCCAATGCTAGAGTCTATGCCAATATGTTGAGCAATGCAAATGAAATTTATATTAAGTTAATTACAATAACAAGGAAAATAATGATACAGAAAAAAAGGGATCAATTCACATGCTTATGCTTTACATAATAATATAACATATTGAACCCAGATCAACGTTCACCTGTCCAGGTAACTAAAATGTAAAATTATGTCTAAAAGTTTTTAGTAGACTTCAACCGATATCTGCAGCTATCTCAGCCCATAGACTGTACAACAAAGGAAAAAGTTCACTAAAATACAATTTAAAACAGGCTATATTCTGTTGGAAAATATATGTCAAACTCAAAAAAATGAATGTGCTAACAAACTGTGATAAAACAGCTCTTACTGCACATTCAATTCAAGATAATTTACCTTTTCGAAGTGCTGGTAAGTTGGTGCAGTTGTAGTTTTCATCACCAACTGTAGGCATATCTCTTGCAGTCAAGTCCAAGGACAATCATACCCGAAAATCTCCTCCGTCTTCCTCTCTTATAGGCACAGTGAAACTGAGTGAAGAACTCCATTTAGTACGATACCATGATCAAGCTTGGAGGGTGGAGTTGTTGCACACCTCGTTGGGGGGGCACGCTCCAGGCAGAGACTTTAATAAGCGTTCAATTGGAACGAATTCACTGAATTTCTTTTCAAAGGATCCTCTCTCCGTTCATTCCCCAAACCGTGAAATCCACAGTGTCATTTTTGACGGTCACTTCCACACTGATCCTATCCATTTACGTTAGCCCTCAAGGAACGTTTACAGAAGGGATGGGTTTACACCACATCAGAATTTTTCATGCAGGTTTAGAGGCAGTAAAACTTTAATAATTGGGAGGATGTGTTCGTTGATTAAAAGCCCCCCGTTGCTAAGCTGTCTCCCATGAACAATGCAATCGCATAGTTATGTCTGCCTCTTTCCTATTTTGGATTTAGCCAATCGGCAAAAGCCTCGGTGAATTACCCTTGGACAACATAACCTTACTGATTAACCCTCGTTAAAATAATGAATTGCACTGTGCTCTGCTTTTCATGAGCGCTTTGATTCAGGGAACGAGAGAGAACTTTGTTGTTCATTTCCACTCTGCTGTTGAGGCCCATAGGCTGCTGGTAGGCTGTTTTAACCAGCACAAGCTTGGCAATGTTGATAAGAGGTGGTAGTATAAACAACGATCATTATTATTACCATAATCAAAACAGCTTTTCTTCTTTTCTTTTCTTTTTAAAATGTGAAAATCCATAATAAAGGTCCATTTCAAAGGCACCAATGCTTCAAAAGACTTAAGTCTTAAAATCTTAAAAACAGTCTTAAAAACGCCACATTACGCTGTAATATCAACTTTATTTTGGCAACCAAACATACATCTCCAAATCAACCAATTTAAGTAAATTGTTCTTGTTGTTCTTGATATCTGTCATTGTCACTGCCATTGTCACACAACATAGATACTGCTATGGAGCAAGAGGAGACACCTGTATGAGAAAGGGGTTTTGATCCACAGCTCGTAAAGGCTCACAATTCTCTTACAGAAGGGGGAACTCTTTCAACTCCAGGCTTAGTTGGCCACGTCCCCTGTATGTGTGCCCTTCGTGAAGTGCATGCCACTTGCGTGCCAGGAGGACGGCGGGCAGGGCTGCGATGGCGGCAGGCTTCTGCCTGGCGTCTCCAGTCCGTCTAGTCGGGCCGCCCCGGCTTTTGGGTCTCTGAGACTGGGCTGACCTAGTGGTGGTGCCGCTAATGAAGCGAGGGGGAGGAGGCCATTTGTGTCGCCGATCCTTGGGCCCAGTGGGGTCAAAGGGCGCGTTGGGTCCTGAGAGCAGGAGGTGTGCCATGATTGAATCTGAATGAGCAGGACAAGTCCACCACAGTCTGAGAGAATGATGTGCCTGTGTGTGTGTGTGTGTGTGTGCGCCTGTGTGTGTGTGTGTGTGTGTGTGTGTGTGTGTGTGTGTGTGTGTGTGTGTGTGTGTGTGTGTGTGTGTGTGTGTGTGTGTGTGTGTGTGTGTGAGTTAAAGAGGGAGAGAGAGCGAGAGAGAGAGAGAGAAGAAGCAGATTAATTCCCAGAATAGAATGTTTCAATGATTAATGGCTGCTTTACAATGTCAACAGGTGGGTGTTCACTACATACACTGTTGTATGCATCAGGTAAGGGCTTCAACCCGAAACATTATGTACAATATCAACATAAATAAAAAATGATTGACACATGGACACCACTCAACGGGTGACATCTCATGTTCCTCAGATGCTTTCATGAAAGCAAAAGTTGACTTAAGCATCAATCTTGATCCAAATAAAAATCAGTCTTAGTTTTTTTCTTTTTCAGTCAACAGTTGCGCATAGTTCTATATAGTGTATAAGAGACAAAAATATAAGTTCAGGTAAGCTGTGTTAGCACTTGTGTCTACAGAGGCTCATATGAGAATACATTTAGTGAAGGACAAGGTTGAGACAAATTAGTTTTGCTTAATGAGGTGAAAATCTTAAAGACCCCCTCTGGTTCACAAAGTTTTAACCTTGTTCACACGTCCATGTGCTATTTTTAATGGTATTTTTTCTCATGGTTGTGTAAATTCCTCCTTTGAACTGCAGTGTATCAATGACTCAAAAAACTAAAAAAACACGAAATCAGACCGCCAGGGTTTCATGTCACAAAGCTAAAGAACATATCCCGTCAATTTGCCTTTCAGGAGGAAGGGTTAACGTCAGTATACATATACATACAGTATAGTATGATATTACTTATGATGAACTAAATGGCTTTCTTCAGAGACTATCTATGGTGTTCAAAACGATTCGTCCTAACTTCTGGATGTTTATCATTTAAATCTAGCTAAATCTGAGCTGGCGAACAGGACCAAAGTTTATCTAACATTAGCAACACTATTTTAGATGTTTGATAATGTTGTCAAGCTGAAAGGTAGATAGATAATGGCGGGGGCTAATTGGCTTATTCATAGATCCACAGATAGTAAATGAGGCAAAGATGTAGAGTTACATCCAAGCCATTTTAAGGCCATGAAGGGATTTTATTCATCAAAAAATGTAATATATAATTTTGAGGAAGCGGAAGAGTTTATTTTAGGGGTTTAATCAATGCCAGGAGAGGGACTTTAAAACGTAAAAGAACTGTAGAAGAAATGTAAAAGAACCTGGTGTGTATTTCTGGTGGTCCTACTTGGCTGGTGTAAAGGTATCAAACAAGCAACAGACAAGTGACAACAATGTGGCAAAACCCCTTAAAGGGACAGTCCTAGATTCTGGCAAAAGGTTGTTGATATTTGAGCTCAAAGCATATCAAATTATACCCCTCCCTCTACACTCTTGAAGCCAAGGGTTTGATTAGATAGGACAGAATGGCTCGGTCAGGGCCAATTTGTTTGTTTTTCCTTTAACAGAGTGAGGACATGAACACCAGAGGTTTTTGAGCGCACATCTGCAGAAAATTTGACTGAATTTGCAAAAATGATAATGGATTATAATCAAGGACGGCACCTTTAATTAATTAATTAAACAATTACTTGAATCAATCTTAAAGTAATGGTATGTTCCTGTATGTTTTCATCTCATCAGTGTGTATTCCTCTTGTTTTACACACTCTCTGTCATACGTGGCTTTGCTTCACTTTCAGCTTTATCTTTTAACCCTAGAGTACATGACAAAAAACGTCCACTTTTGCAAGACATGGGTCAAAATCCCCCAATTGACTTATCATGGGAGAAGCACAATATTACCAGATGTTTGTTTGCAAAATTGGTGCTTAACAGATCCTCTTCGTATTTATATGTCTTAACCAATGCAATGGTCCTATAGCATCACCTTTTAATGACATATAACATGACTCCCTCAGAGTAGTCAACAGTAAATTGGGAGCTTAGTGTGCATCTACACAGAAGTCCATAGAAAACATTTAAATGAAATGATGAAATGCGACAGCGCCACCTATAGGGCATTCACTTGGAATACCACACATGTTTCTAAAGATGAAATTTAGTTTGAAATTGTAATTTAGTCAAACCTAAATCCATAATATTTTATGAATGCACTGGTGTGTGTGTGTGAGAGAGAGAGAGAAGACAGAGAGGGGGGAGGGGTGATAGAGGGAATAATTGCTTCCCTTCACACGGCAAAGGGCTACTTTTCCATCAATTTTCTTTTCCAAGAACTCAGTGCTTTGTCTTTCTGTGGTCTTCACCACATCCACCCCGCACCTTCTCATGGCCCCGTGATCAAATGTTGTAGGTTGTGGTTCTCAGTGCTACAACACTGGATCCGAGGGTTGAACAGTTTCTTTGAGCTCATTTAGGAACAGCCGTCATGCATGAGACTAATCTGGGAGGTAGTTTGGATACTGGCCACTGATTGAGTTGAGGCATTGAGACTGGCCACATCCAGTAGACTGTAGAACAAAGCCATTGGCGTTTCTTACATTTGTGTGGCTTGAATGTGTATGTCCCAACTGACTGGTTAAGAGTGTCAACCCTCATTTCCTTTGCTGCTTGCTGCACTGCTTCAGTCTCCTCTTATAATTTAGGCAAGAAAAAATATGCCTATGGGTCATTTTGACCCATATCATGCATTCTAGGGTTAATGGAATTAAGACTGATTCAATACATTCTCTAAATACCTACATAGGTTATGTGCCAAATGAAAACATTACAAACACAGTCTAGATCTATACTCTCAGGCACCTTCTCACTTCTGCATCAATAGCATGTGTCCAATTAAGACTACATATCATGTACACGATTTGTTTATGGATGTTGTCAGGTGAGAGTGGTTTACAGTAATATTGATGGCCTAAATACTTGGTAAAGTGCTCCATCGTGTGGCTATTTCGCACGATTTAATAAAAGACTTGGAATACCAAAATACTACTGCATAAATCGGACTACTTTCCTTCCATGTTAAAATCATGACTGGATAAGCAAAATATAGATACATTTGTATGATCAACACGTTTAATTATTTTTTTTCATGCTACGGTAAAATAATGCAATATTCTTTATTCCGTATCAGGGAGAACTGACCTTCGTGAGGTGAATGAGACCATGTGGGAAAATAATCTTAGCAACACGCCACAGTACAGTAGCAACATGTCACAGTGCAGTTGCAAACAATCAACTCACCACGTAGCACATTGCAGGTTGTGTACAGCATAGACGCTAAATGTGACAAGAAGGTCTGTCGGCTCATTTGACGATGTCAATCTTTGAGGTGTGCCAGAGAGGGGGGGGGGGGGGGGGGGGAGTTGAGTGCTCCTAGCGGGATAAGTACTTGCTCATAGGAAATGTTGGGTTTTGTAAGACAGATTCCTGCACGCTCACGTTAGTGGTCGTGATGCCCTGCGGCACAACGGCAGGTTTGCAGGGGGTCACAGCACGCTCTTTCGGCAAGTCTTCCAGCAAGTAAAGATTCTGGCTGGCGGTTGGGTGTGAGTATCAGCACTTTAAATTCACTCTTAACTTTTTTGGTTTCCTCAAACTTATTATTAGTTATATTTACAAAACGTTACAGTTGGTTCGGTAGAAGAAGTTTTTTTTAAAGATGACAATTTAGTTTCATTATTTTCTTCTTTTGCATATCGAAATGTTTCCGTTTTCGTATTTATTATTATTATAAAGTATTTCTTGTTTGCTTGCTTTCCTGTCTTCTCGTGATCAGTGCTGTTAGTTTTTTTCTTCTATGCATTGCCATCACAAACTGCTTCTATACAAGTGTACCTTACTCAAAATGATATAGTCTACATTGAATGTCAAATGTATGTCTCTGACCTTAATGGGTTTTTTTAAACTCCAGGACAAGTTAGGATGCTGCTTATGGACAGCTCCTTTGTAAGTAGCCTAGGTGTCACCATAGCCCTCTGCACCCTCACCCTCCTCCTGCTGGCCCTGCGAGGCTGTCAGAGGGCTGGATGCATCCAGTCTGGGGCTACCCTACCCCCGGGACCCAGACCCTGGCCCCTGGTGGGGAACCTGTTCCAGATGGGGGAGCAGATCCACCTCTCCCTGACCGGCTTGCGTGCGCAGTACGGGGACGTGTTCCGCCTGCGGATGGGCTCCCTGGTGGTGGTGGTCCTCAGTGGCTACTCCACCATCCGTCAGGCCCTGGTGCGGCAAGGAGACGCTTTCGCCGGACGTCCGGACCTCTTCACCTTCTCCGCCGTGGCCAACGGCACCAGCATGACCTTCAGCGAGAAGTACGGAGAGGCCTGGATCCTCCACAAGAAGATCTGCAAGAACGCCCTGCGCAATTTCTCCCAGGCCGAGGCCCGGGACTCCAGCGCCAGCTGCCTGCTGGAGGAGCGGATCTGTGCGGAGGCTGCTGGGCTGGTGGAGGCGCTGCTGCAGGAGAGCCAGGTTAAGGGAGGTGGCAGCCTGGACCCCGCCGTGCCTCTGGTCACCTCGGTGGCTAACGTGGTGTGTGCCCTGTGCTTTGGGAAGAGGTATGCCTACAACGACAAGGAGTTTCTCACCATCGTCCACATCAACAACGAGGTGCTGCGCATCTTCGCTGCGGGCAACCTGGCGGATTTCTTCCCCATCTTCCGCTACCTGCCCAGCCCCTCTCTGAGGAAGATGGTGCAGCACATTCACAGGATGAACAGCTTCATGGAGGAGAACATCGAAGAACACCTGAGAACCTTTGACAAGGTAATGACAGAGAACCATGCGCTCCTTTTTTGGAACTTAGTGGGAGAACAGAAAAGGCCAGACCTGCTCTTTGAACGCTTGGATGCTTTTGAAATAGTTACTGCAGCAAAGATTTGTATTTCATTCAGAACCTGAGCTTAAGAGCATAAAGTCTAATGAGATGAGATCTGTGGTAATTAAGGCGAGATGAAATATGACCAGATAATAAGGGGTAACACGGCGTCCATGGTAAATGAAGCAGCAGCAAAATGAAGAATTAGTCTCACTGCCTCAGGCAAAGACAGTCATGCAGTGTACACACAGCATGTAGTCAAGAGGACATTAATGTGAGTTATTAGATATGCTTTAGGCCTCCGGCATCATTTTGTGTAGAGTATCAAATGAACTACAGATGAACTCATTCTCCATCATTTTCCCCAAAAATAAAAGCTTGCCTTAGAATTTCACTTGCACCCGCACCCATTTCGCAGAGAGTGTTGAAGAAAAGTTGGGGTGTGAAACATTTACAAAAACAAATATGAAACCTATGCTCTGCTTTATGTTATTACTAACCTTTGTAATATCTCTGGCACTACACAGACTGTAATTGTTGCATATTTTACAGCACCACATCATATGGGTTGGTGGCACCACAAATACAAAGCAATGTTATAATATCAGAACTCCAGGCTATCGGGAATATTAGAATTTGCCAGTGATCAGAGACACGCCGTCACCAGAAAGGCACTGGGAGAGCGTGGGCAGAACGGTTCATTGTTCCTGATCACAGCACTCTGAGGAGTTTGTATGCACAATTAAATATGGAATAATCAATCTGGCGGAAGGCACGCGCTCACATATCCTCCAGAAATATGTCCAGGATTTGTGCAATGCCACCGTTATGCATGGATATCAATCAACCACTGTGAATGCTGCTAACAGAGTTTAGTGCATTATTCAGTTTTATTGTAAGGAAATTTTGAGATATTTTGAGAACAGAACAGAAATCACAGGTAACTTTGCAGCACTTTCACATTTGTCCGCACTTTAGATTCAATGATAGCATGCGCTTTCATTTTCATATAGATTCTTTTTACACTAAACGACATCTCTTTTTGCCCCCAGTGTTTTTGTGTTTGAGTGTGTGTGTGTGTGTGTGTGTGTGTGTGTGTGCGCGTGTGTGCGTGTGTGTGTGTGTGTGGCTTGCCTTGAACACTAATTGGACCTAGAGAGACACTGGACTTGCTGTGTTGTGGCTGCAGAGACAGCTTGTCTTTGTCCTTTGCAGAACTGCATTCGTGACATCACGGACGCCCTGATTGCCTTCTGTGAGGACAGACAAGAAGACAGGGAGGGACAGGTGCTCACCGACTCCCAGATAGTGCACACCGTCATCGACATCTTTGGGGCTGGTAAGAACGTGTGACGAGACATGAGACATAAGACAAAAGACAAATAGTCACATTTCCAGACCTCTATTTTTCATTTCAGTGTTTGTTTCTGGGAGCTCAAGTTTTTAGATTTACTAAATTGGATGAAGACATTCCCAAGGATCTGTTTTCATAACTGTTTTCCAGTAATTTCAGCATATTATATTTGAATAACACGTCTGTTTTCTTATGAACACACATTATGAAAGAACTTGCTTAGACTGTAAGACAAACATGTGGAACTTGTAGAGCTCCAATCCAACACGATTATTCTTATTAAACTCTTTTAAATGTCATATTTTAATATCATATACTGTACATCTCAGGTTTATTATTTGTTTTTAGTTTGGAGAGTCATTTTTACTGAATGCTCCTTTCCTAAACTATATATTTATATATTTTATATTGTTGTTGAACAATGAGTAATGGTGCTGAAGGAGGTGAATAGTGTGTTTAAATGTTGATTTGCGAACTCAGATTCATCCAATTATGTGCCTCGATATGAACATGAAAGGTTTAGTGCTTTTACCTGACTCAGATAATGAGCTCCATGTATTTTCTCTGGTCCTCATTGTTTTTCAGGAACCTTTTAACTGCAGACTCGTGTTTAGTGCTGACAGCTGTGTATTTCCTCTCTTTAGGGTTCGACACCATCATAGCCGGCTTGCAGTGGAGCCTCCTGTATCTTGTCAAATTCCCTGACATCCAGGATGCAATATATCAAGAGATTGGTAATGCAGCTCCAAACCCTCTCTGAAAACAATGCATGATCGGCAGCCTTCCCACTGATTATGACTCTGAGAAGTATTCCATGACAGAAATGTTATGGTATATATGTCAGAGAATGCAAGATTTTTTAAATATTAGAAACACTGTAATACCAAATATTTATCTTCCTTTAAAAAATGTCAGTAAACCTTACTATACTCAAGGTGTGTATGTCACCAAATCCCAAATTACATTTTTTAATGGCTAATTAACTAGTTACACAATACAAGTATAACGTCTTTAAATGAAAATCTGCCATGGCTAAAAAAAAAAATATCTGTTGTCATGGTGGCACAGGAAGGTAGTTCCAGTGCGTGAGGAGGAGCGGTGACTTTTGAGCGAGAGTGGCTTTAGGAGGGGAATTAGGAGGCGACTGCCACCCATGGCGAGGCCCTTGTTTCATGGAGATGAGCTAACTGTGCTGCTTCACACAATGAGCTCATCTTTCATCACCAGCGCCGGTCCCCCCTCCCAACCCTTCTCTCCCCCCTCCAAAATTTGGCCCGGACGGGTCGCACACAATCGGTCACACTAATTTGCTGATGCCAGACTTTTTCTGTGGGCAGGCAGAGGGCCAATGAAGTCTCTTTGCACTTTATAGTATACGCTGCTCTCTGTTAAAACTTTACAGCAGTGAAATACTTATTCTAGAAGACCAATCATCTTATAAGCATTCATCTGAAAAATTGACTATTGATGACATTATTCCAATTGCTTCTGATTGGGTTGTTGTCTGCGTTAGAGCAGCCTTGTGTTGTGTGTTTGAATGTGAGTGATTGAGAGGTTGTGTGTATATCTGCAGATGGTCAAGTTGGGTCCAACAGATTGCCCAGGTTTGAGGATAAGCCCAAAATGACCTACACCGAGGCATTCATTTTTGAGGTCTTCCGCCATGCATCCTATGTACCCTTTACTATACCCCATTGGTAAGGCTCCTAATCATGTACCTATGTACCCTTAACTATACCCCATTGGTAAGGCTCCTAATCATGTACCTATGTACCCTTTACTTTACCCCATTGGTAAGGCTCCTAATCATGTACCTATGTACCCTTTACTTTACCCCATTGGTAAGGCTCCTAATCATTGAATATTGCTCCAGTGTCGATGCTGTTTTTTTTCATTGTATGTTTTTTTTCCTCTTTCCCTGAATTCAGCACCACTGAAAATATAATTCTTAACGGATACTTCATCCCCAAAGACACCTGTGTGTTTATCAATCAGTATCAAGTCAATCATGACAGGTAAATCATGGAAATAGGCCTGTGTTTGGATGACTCTCCATAAATCTGTATTAGTTTGTATGTCAGAGAATGAAAGATGTAAGTATCATGAGTTATTTTGACGGTCATGTTTACAGTGAAATCTGGGGTGATCCAGACACCTTCCGTCCAGAGCGGTTCCTCAATCAGAACAGGCAGCTGAACAAGGACCTCACGGAGAAGGTGATGATCTTTGGGATGGGAAAGCGCCGTTGCCTGGGCGATGGATTTGCCCGCTTGGAGATGTTTGTGTTCTTGACGACGCTGCTCCAGCGGCTGCATATAGAGAGTGTTCCTGGCCAGACGCTGGACCTCAACGCAGATTTTGGCCTGACCATGAAGCCCAAACCTTACCAGATTAGGGTGACTACCCGCTAGATTTGGAGCTAGACGGAGGCATAACTGAACTGTTGGGTTTGTCATAGACTCTCTGCTTACTCCACGTGTCAAAGGATCACCGGGTTGGCTTGGATACTTCTGTTAGACTTCTTCTGTAGGTTACCACATATCGGAGGCTGTTTTTCATTGCTATCACTTTCTCTCTGTAGTTGCATCTAGTTGTGCTTTATGTTCCCTGGTTTATGAATGTTACTGTCCCATTGCTATAGGGAGAGACTATTACACGCAGTGAATAGTTTGTCATTTATTTTGTTTGAAATAACAGGGCTGAAACAGAATGCTTAGTGAAAAGGCTTGGTTAAATTATCTGATCATTTTCTAAATTAGTTATTTAAATATTTTGAGGCTGAGGCATATTTTTAACTTTGGTTGTATGAGCTAACCTTACTGTTCTTTGCATTGATGCATATATGGGTTTCATCATAGTATTTTGTGGCATTTGACTGAATGTTTATTGTAACAACACAGAAATAATAAAGTTATCACAATCACTTCAACAAGTAGTGCCGTTTCCTCACAAATGTTTCATTTTAATACTTTTTGATGCACAAAAAACTTCACAGGTATGTTTTAATCCACTTAATTCAAAATATACAATCATTTTAAACGGTGCTTTAGGTTCCGAGAGACAGCTGGCAGTAGAGCTCAGGTTAATGAGCAGATAATAGCTGGTCCCTCCTCAACCATGACCGCCCAGTTGCACAGCCATTGTGTGTAAAGCAGGGAGATGGGTTGCTCTGTTTTAGTGTGTTCTGGTTGAACGTGCTCATAGTCCGGAGAGTAAGGTGATTATATGGAGATCAAACTGCCTTGGTCTGGTCTACTCATACTATATACATGGTGAACATGAACTACATTTTTGTTTTGGAACAATCAGTTACTTTGCATGCAGAACATGTCTTAGGTTGTTCAAAACAGCAGCACATAAACGTCAACAAGAATAAACAGGTTTTAGGTTCACAGAGACCTAGATAGATTCAGAATACATGCCAGCATCGCCTCAAACTTGACACCTTACACGTGCCCTTTTGATAAAGTGCATACGAGTGCTGAACACGCAAAAGGCATTTCGTCTAAATGGATAATTTCTGAACCAAAGACCGAAGAAAATCATGGGGAACTAAAGCATTAGGGATGAGGGATTTAGTCATGTTTATATAACTGAGCGTTTGGCCCTTGAAGTATTTCCTGTTTTTATTGTGTCTGTTTATCCTGGCAGTTACCAGAGAATATGGAAAAACAAAACATAGTTTTGTGACTTTTATATCTTTTAAAGCACTGAAATTAAACTCTATTTACATTGGGCTCACTGAGAAGCAACATTTAGAACATATAGAACTCAAAAACAGACCTGATGATGGTTCCTATCAGTCATTGTAAATTCACAGAAAAAACACACAGCTTGTTTCTTGTTCAGTATAGTTTATATCAACTACACATACTGCATAGTGGTGCGTTATACGACAGCAGCAGAAAGTGAGAGAATGAGCTAGAATGAAAGATATTTCCCGTCCCAAGAAAAGTGTGTTTTCTTGAATGATTACATTCCTGGCAACCATAGACTAAAATATTTGTTTTATGTATTATACTGAGTAAAAACATAAGGAACTATAGTTTGTGGATGTGGCGGCGTGGATTGGATTGAAAATGGGTAAATAGCTTATATATTTATATCATTATGAATGAGCCTACATAATCTCATTGGCCATTCACACAGGCATGTATTGTTTGCTGAATTTTGATTCTATGATGATTTCGACCCTATCCCACTTCAGGGGGAAACGCACACCTAGGGACACAAATCTTATAATCTGTATCAGACATGTGTGGCTACAACCAAACCAAGTTTCATGTAGATTGGTGTGGTGAAATTGTATGATATCGCTAACCACAAATTGGTGAAAAGAAAAAGAAGAAGAAGAAGAAGAAGTAGAAGAAAATGACCTGGTGCTGCGCAGTGGCAGTCATAATAACTGCCACCCATTCAGCACCCATCTTTGTCTCCTCAGTGTCTCTGTCTCACAAAAGCCTCTAATTTTAGTGGACTCCCTGTTGTCCACAAAACCAACAAGGCCTGGCCCTTTCGTGTCTGTTTCGTGACCCCTGTCTGTTTACTGCAATGGGATATGCCTGCGTGACTGCCTTGGGCATCCTGTGGCGTCCAGCGCAGTGCTCCCCTCCCTTCCCCTCCCCGAATCCCTGCTGCGTGTCTGGGCCTTTACCTGCCAAGCGGGGCCCTTAGCGCACGCTTAGTGCGCTCAGTGAGTTTCCCACAATAGCAGCACCAACTGGCCAAGTGACTTCATAATTTCCCCCACCGCTCCAGGGCCCCCCATAACCCCCCTGACACACACACATTCTCCCTGTGCCGTCCCTGGGTCCCATTGCTGCCCAGCACGCAATGCACCGGCCCCGACCGACACGGGGGGCTCTGGACAGCACCCACCCTCTCAGCTTAACACGCACAGGCAGGACTTACAGGAAGGTCACACACGGACTCTCTCGTTACGCTGTGTGAACAGATCACAACAACTTTAAAGTTCATTGTGTGGCTAAAACAAAAGCTTCCCATCCAATCCAATACCCAGGTTGCTGCCCATCTTGAGAGCGATGTCAAGTGAGAGTCTGTTGATCCCAACAAAGGATACAACACTGGGCCATGTGCTTGAATTAGGGTGCTTGTCACTGCTAGGAACCACTCAGGAAAGAAAACAGGGTCTTAGTTCACATCAACATAATTAAAAACCTCAAACTCTGGAAATCACATCAGTTCTTCACTGGAAAACATCTGCAGTTCACAATGCCAACAGTGTGATGCATCAGCTAAGTAGTACACAACAACAACAACAAGTGAAAAGCTACCCGTGGTTGAGTTTAAATTCACCTTCGTCCACCTACCTGACTATGACTTGTTTGCATTACTACTTTCTTTGAACCTGGTTAGTGTTCAGTTTAATCATGTTATGTCATATTGCTTTGCCAACACCAATTTAACACCATACCAACAAAATATCCTTAAAGATAATGGAGGTCTATCTTACTGAAAATATGTAAGAAGACTATGCTTGTGTATGAAGACGTGTGTGTGTGTCTGTTTGTGGGTATTCATGTATGTGTGTCCGTTTGTGGGTATGCATGTGTGTGTGTCTGTTTGTGGGTATACATGTGTGTGTGTGTGTGTGTGTGTGTATGTCTGTTTGTGGGTATGCATAGTGTGTGTGTGTGTCTGTTTGTGGGCATGCATGTGTGTGTGTGTCTCTTTGTGGATATGTGTGTGTGTCTGTTTGTGGGTATGCATGTGTGTTTGTGTGTGTCTGTTTGTGGGTATGCATGTGTGTGTGTGTCTGTTTGTAGGTTTGCATGTGTGTTTGTGTGTGTCTGTTTGTGGGTATGCATGTGTTGTTTCTTTAGCGGGATTGTTACACATCTTCTTCCTCTACAGGCTGTCCAGATCGGAGTTTAACGATCATCTACACAGAAGACAAGAGAAGTGAAGTCAGCAACAACACAGTGGAGTTATATTTAAATACCCATGCACCACAGGAATGATCCATAAGTACTATACAGTAATATGGTATACAGCTAAATTGTTGCGTTTATTTTATGACAAAGGCTACAGACTTGTATCTTCAAGAAGGGTATGTGTGTGTGTGTGTGTGTGTGTGTGTGTGTGTGTGTGTGTGTGTGTGTGTGTGTGTGTGTGTGTGTGTGTGTGTGTGTGTGTGTGTGTGTGTGTGTGCGCGTACGTATATCTACCTAATCTTGTCTGCAAAAAACGTACCTCTTTCAACTGTGCGATTTCTTTACTGTCCATGTTCCTCTGTGCATTGTTGGTGATGGCTTTCACCCGGGTAGCATAACTATGAAACAAAGAGGGAGAACAAAAACATCAGTTTCCCTTGTGATCAATCATGTAGCAATTTGCCCATGTATTAGAACAAATGAAACCATTAAAGCAACAATAGCTCAAATGTATTTCATTCCAGAAACCACTTTCAGACAGAACATTTATTTTCTGAGGTCCACACTCAGTGGTGTCTTACATAAGCGAAGTGAGTGTTTCTTCCACGTTGCAGTCGGAGGGGGAGATGTTTACAAACATGAGTGTTTTGGCATTTCCCCCCAGTGAGTCCTGCATGGCCTGTGTCAGCTTGTTGTTGCGGTAGGGGACATGATGCTGCTCAGAGGACAGGGCCGAGATGACGTCTCCCAGGGCGCTCAGAGACTTGTTGATGGAGTTGGCCTCCTGTAGAGAGAAAGAGAGAGAGAGAGGGAGAGAGAGAGAGAGGGAGAGAGAGAGAGAGAGAGAGAGAGAGAGAGTAGGAAGGAAAGTCAGGCTAAGCCAGCGTTTCTAAAAGTGTGGGGCCCACTGGTGGGGCGCAGAGACGTGACAAGTGGGGCGCGAATGGACGTGATGAACGGGAGATTTTTTTAACCCCTGATCTAAGGCAATGCAATTCTTAATAGACAATTGATTTTGATTGACGTCAGTGTATTAATTGCAGCGGGACAATTTAAAAAAAAAAACTTCTCGCTACGTGTTTTACACGTCCAGTGTGTTAACAGTCAATTCATCAGTCAGCCAAACTTGATTTCACGAGCCAGGTAGCGAGCGCCTTGCTCCTTTATTGATTGAAAATGTTTGAGTGAAACAATAATACACAAGAAACGGAAAATACTTAGAAGGTATCTTAACTATTACGTATATGAACTGGGCCGTTAATACTGAAATAGCTTCAACCTCCTTGAAGGATATGCTATAATATGCACACATAGACGGATTAAGATGCACATACCTTTAGCTGGCTGTCTTTCGCTCCCGTCTTAGCCGCCCGTTCGCTCCCCGCCAGGTCCACCAGGCTGAGCTTCCCGTAGCAGACGCTGCCATTAGTCAGATTCCTGCTCTCCATCATAATGCCAATGATCAGGTGTGAGCGTGAGCTCTCCACGTTCATCTCTACAGAGCGAAAGAGCACAAACCCCAGAGCTCTAGATGCTAACAAGCACCTTGAAACAACTTTTAATGTTTTGGTGAAATATAAATACAATTTTATTGAATCGAATTAACAACCCCAAGGTCATGTGTTCGATTCCCAGGGGAAACCTATAGTGATGGAAATGTCTATCAATACAATACAGCAACATAAATTGCTTTGGATAGCAGCGTTATGCTAGCTAAATGACTAAATGTGAATGTAATGTCTTTATGGTCAATTCATATTTGGGCAGTGAGCGGTTGATCCAATGTGGCTTCCAGAAATGGATTCCAAACAGACATGTTACTGAATTGCCACCTGATTTATGATACGCCGGATTCTTGCCACAGCAGTACTTACACTCATTAAAAAGTAATACCATTTCCCTTGTAGGATTAAACCACTAACATGAGAATTAGTGAAGTACACAAGCATCTCCTGTTACACCATGGTAAGCCCTTGCCCAGCTTGGCCTTAAAAAAAGAAAAAGGCAACACTGGTACATAACGATGTACCTACCATACATTACTAATGACTGTGACTAAAGCAATTAATCCAAACCATTTAGCAAAGCCCCTTTTGAAGCTTCATTAAGGACATACTGGTGGCGGCGATATGGCGGTTTGCGCAGCCTTGCTCGAACAGTGCAAAGAGCTCGCTGGCGCTGGCAGCCTCCTTTGTCTCTGCTCCCTGGGCAAAGACAAGCCCTTTTTTGTCCTTCTTCATTTCAATTCGTTTGGCGAATGCCTCGGCGGGACTCACAAAGAGGTCTTGTAGGCGGTCATTATACAGCTCCATCATGTAGGCAGAAACCTGAGGAGAACTCCCGCACGGAAGAGGAGAGTGGGAGAGGTGAGAAGGAGGGGGAGGGTGGTGGGGGGGGGGGAAGGGTGGGTGAGAAGAGAGGAGGAGTGGGGAAAAGAGTAGACAAGAGAAGGGAAAGAAAGAGAAATTAGAAGATCAAAAGAGAGGAGTGAAAAACAAAAGGAAAATAGAGAGGAAAGGAGAAGGGGAGCAACTAACTGTGCAGGATCATTTTGATTTCATATTATCTTTCATAAACTGGACCAGCAAATGGAAACGAGAAGGTAGCACACGGAGAGTCAAGGCCGAGTCCTTACCTTGATGTCAAACTTAGCCTCATTTTCATGAATGATGTCAAAAATCGTGTTAAATGTTCTGGGGATGATGCCTGGGTTCTTCAGATTTTTACCTCCCACCATTGTAAAGGTTTTCCCCGAACCAGTCTGGCCATAGGCAAAGATGCACACATTGAAGCCATCAATGGCTGACTGAATCAGTCTGGGGTAAAGAAAAAATAAGTACATTAAAATTAAAATCAACATGGTCTTACCTTTAATGCATTTAATCTAGTTAATCATTTGGTGTGTTTGTAATCTCAAAACTTGCTAAAGGTTTTATATAGTGCTCTGTTATTCTGTGTTATGTGCTACCTATTTGTGTCTTGAAACACCTCTTCCTGAGAACATTTAGTGTCAAAGATCCGGTCAAACTGGAACTCTCGTTGTCCACGAGCCGTTTCCACGGTGATGGAATATTCATCCAGCCTAGACACGATGGTGGAATCCCCTCTTGCTGTTTCGGTTCGGCTCATGGGCCTGATCCGACAGAAAACTCGGATTTTACCTGGGAAACCGAAATGCAGACACTGTTTCAGAAAAAACACATCAAATATCTGAATGTACAATATGCAAACAAACAACTTAATTTGTGATGCAGTGATGTAGCTGTTTTTTAAGTCATGTGTAAAGTGGATATATGTTGGAAACTAGTTTTCGTGTTAAAAATCTTTATTCATTAATTGAGAGAGTAAATATAGGCCCAATCTCAATTCTTCCCCTTGCCCCTTATCTTCCCCCTTACCCTTGAAGTTGCGCGTTCATGTGAGAGCTAGTGGTGTCTCAATACCCAATTTGATCAAGATTAAGGGATAAGATTGAGGGCTATATGGCCCTTGGAGTTAAGATGATCCGAGACCTTACTTGCTCCTCCAAGGGCTATCCCAGAGCACACAGCGAAACCAGCTCGGGAATTTTCAAAAAAACATGGCTGCTTGAAGTGAGGAATATTTTACATGAATAAAGCTATCTACACAACTTTTTATATGTTTATAATGACTCGGTTTGATCTGAAATGTGCTACACGAACGATGCAGAGTATTGTAGGTCTTAACTGAAGCTTTCAAACAGTAGTTTTAGGTTACACCTAGCGCGTATGCCACCACTTTATTGGATTATATGGTAGCTTGCTAGGACTAGCCTGACTCCATGCATGTGTACAGATAACTTTATTATCCACGAATTACGTTTGATATCTGTGAATGACAGCACTTGCTTTGGAGACATCGATCCATGCTTTACATGTACCGTCCACAAAACAATTACGACAGTCTAGTTTTGTGCTCTATACAGTCGTACATATATTTGCAACCATAATTGAAACTTTTTTTAAATCGCTAGTTTCATAGCTCATACAGTCACCCATGTCTACAGATAACTTATCCGCGAATTCCGTTTGATATCTGTGAATGACAGCACTTGTTTGAAGACATCGACCTGTGCTTTACATGTACCATCCTGTATTATCCAGGGACGCCAAGTGACGTACCCGAAACCAAAGGCGTCTCATTTCATAGGGGAAAGTTTTCAGCCCTTGGCCCTTACACTTGCAAGTGCTAGGGTTAAGACAAAGACAAAGAAAAAGGGGCAAGGGGAAGAATCGAGATTCGGCCATAGTGTCCTTATGGACATTTCACATACAGTGGTGCACTTCAAAGTCCAAAAGATCAGCTGTCAGATAGCTATATCGACATATATATATATATATATATATATATATATATATATAAATATATGATTTTTTTGGCCCCAGATGAGAATTCATTGATCTAATGGACTACACAGCATGAGTACAGGAAACTTCTCAGAACTGGGGCCTTTGTAGAAGTGAGTAAAAGCTGTTGTAATAAGGGCCTGCAATCTGTTAAAGATCTGTTTTGTTTCATGGTCTTTGAGTTTTTGGAATTTGCCCTGCCATGACCAGAGAGCAAGTCACCGCAGGTCTGGGACTTTTCCGGCAAGCGGTTCCTGTGCGGACTGGAGCCTGGACCTTAAAGGGGAAGGTCTATGATATCTCCCAAGAATGGAGGTGATGGTCTGCGCTGAGAACTTTTTCCACAGTTACCTTTCATGTTCTCCACTATGTTGTAATACTTCTTTCTCATGGTCCTCTCTGTCGTGTAGTTCTCTACAGCCTTATTATGTTCATCTCTCAGCTGTTTCATCTGAGAAAAAAGAGGCACAATTAGATTTTTTTTTTCAAGGCTGAAGATGAGCCATGGAGTATCTTGGTGTGTGTTCATGGAGTGTTGTCAGTCACCTCAGACTGTAGGAACAGAAGCTGTTGTGTGTGTGTGAGAGAGTGTGTGGGTGTGTGTTCAGGGAGTGTTGTCGGTCACCTCAGATTGTAGGAGTAGAAGCTGTTGTCTGTTTGTGTGTGTGTGTGTGTGTGTATGTGTGTGAGAGAGAGCGTGTGTGTGTTTGTGTGTTGATGGAGTGTTGTCAGTCACCTCAGATTGCAAGAGCAGTAGCTGTTGTCCCACACTCTTTTCTGCGTCCGACGGGAGGAAATCGCTCTTCTTGAAAGTCTCCAGATCCTGATGATGAAATGTGACCATGAGGGGGAAAAAACTGCATGATCACATGAGTGTGTGTGTGTGTGAGAGAGAGAGTGTGTGTATTTGTTTGTGTGAGATAGTGTGTGTGCGTGTGTGTGTGTGTGTGTGTGTGTGTGTGTGTGTGTGAGAGAGTGTGTGTGTATGTGTGTGTGTGTGTGTGTGTGTGAGAGAGAGAGAGTGTGTGTATTTGTCTGTGTGAGAATGTGTGTGTGTGTGTGTATGTGTGTGTGTGTGTGTGTGTGTGTGTGTGAGAGAGAGAGAGTGTGTGTGTGTGTGAGAGAGTGTGTGTTTGTCAGTGTGACTGAAAGAGAGAGTGTGTGTGTGTGTGAGTGTGTGAGAGAGAGTGTGTGTAAGTGTGTGTGTGAGAGAAAGAGTGTGTGTAAGTGTGTGTGTGTGTGTGTGTGTGTGTGTGTGTGTGTGTGTGTGTGTGTGTGTGTGTGTGTGCGTGAGAGAGAGTGTGTGTGTCTGTGTGTGAGAGAGTGTGTGTAAGTGTGTGTGAGTGTGTGTGTGTGTGTGAGAGAGAGAGAGAGAGAGTGTGTATGTCTGTGTGTGAGAGAGTTTGTGTGTGTGTTAGAGAGAGAGAGTGTGTGTGTGGCCTTACAACAGGGTCCATCTCCTTTTCACCATTTGCAGGCTCGTGCCCATATTCGGGAACTGAAACGTTTCAAACAATGTCTGAATGAATGGATAAATTATAAGAACCATAATCATATTGCTCGAAATCTTACCAATAACTTTTCCAACAGCAGTAGAACATACAACATATTAAATTGTAAAGGTAATAAAGTCTTCTATTTGTTCGTCTTATGTTGTTACCAGAGAGGGATGCCGTGGAGCCTGTCATGATCAAATCCCAGGCCAACTCCGTCAGCTCAAACTTCTGCAGCCTCTGTCTGATCGTCAGCTTCCCCTCACAGGCCTCAGAGGGATCCTGGCCAGGACTAGAATGAGAGTTCAGATGCATGTAATAAACTATCCTTAATTATAATGTAACAAGCAATGGCAAAGACTATAACCTTATATTTACATTAATTCATCTAGCAGACGCTCTTATATAAAATGACTAACAGTGAGCCTCTTGAACTTACAGCAATAGCTTCCATAGAACTACAGCTATAACCTTGATGCATATAAGCAGCTACCCCCAATCATAACGTAACAATCAAAAATGGCCAAGACCAAACATTTTCAACCTACATTTACATTTACAAGCTTGCATATGCTTTTATCTAAAGTGACTTGACAGTAAGCATCTTTAGGTTCCAGATATAGCTTCAAACCTACAGGAGCAATAACCTCGATAATACATCTACCCCTCCAAAGAATGACAAAAACAATTGTCTGTGCTAACAAAAAGGATGGCTTAATGCTCTACAGAGTATTTATGGTGATTTTACGGTTGTGAGTCTGTCGTCTGCTCTGGTTTATGAGGCGCAGCCGGTGCTGCCGTGTCAGCTTGGTCCAGGCTCTCTTTGACTTTAGTCAGTTCTTCCCGGTTCTCCTCTGCCATCTGGTCCACCAGGTCTTTTGCCTCTGCCACCTCACCATAGATATAATGTGCCTGTGCACACATAGAAAGTTGTGAGGAATACTACTCAATGGGCTCTGGGCTCAAGTATTTCATGAATCTTAAATGATAATAATAATATGATTATAATTTTTTATGTACACGCACGGAATCTAGAGCAGCATATATACGGGCATCGTAATCTCACTTTCTGCACAACAGCTTTGAGGAGAGCAGTCTTTGTCACGGTGTATGGGGAATCCTCATCTCCCTCCAGATACTGGGAAATCTCCCGCTCTCTCTTGAACAGACTCTCCTTCAGGTTCTCTAAACGGGCTTGGGCTCCCTCTAGTGGTGGCTGCTCATCATTGAATGAAAAAAAAATCAAGTTGAGGTTTGCCAATTCTGTACATTTCAAACTGTGTTCAGTCATACCACCATACTCATAGTCAAAGCTATCACACCCTTGCATAGTTATTTGAGTTGAACAACCATAAAAAACAACATGGAACTGTAAGTGCTGAATATTTATTGATGTGTCTGTATGTTGCCTTCTGGTGCACTACCAGCTTGCACTACATTTACATTATCAGGGGAAGACAGAGACCCCCTCTTCTGACTGCTAGGTCACCTGCAATCAGGAGAGAGTCAAGCCAAGTGAAGCCACCTAACAGGTGCTTGGGAGATGACAACCCTGTCCACCCACACAGGTGAAACGGTAGGTCATGACAACCTGGTCTGAATGCGTGCTGTCATGCATCATGCATGCCAACACGGCCAGGTGTCTGCCCTTGGGTACGGCACGCTGCCCAGCAGACCCTGCTCACCTGCTCAGCGCTGGCCTCAGCCACCTCCTCCTGAGGCTCCTCCTCAGGCTCCTGGGGCGTCAGCATCTCCTGCACCTTCCCCACCTCCAGCCGAGCCATCTGCAGCTCCTGCAGGGCTGGGGGACAAACCTCAGTGTTTCAGGTGCACCCTGATATATTATGCGCAAACACAGGGTTAAACATCAAGGATAAAGGCAACATATCTATCTCTTCGATCCTTCTTGCATTCATCATTAATGTCTGGAAACACAACCCTCTCTCCGTTTTTGAAACACACACAAACACATATACATATAAGAGGTATACAATACATGCACACATTCACACACAGGTGGATGCGCACATGCATGCACACACCCACATGTACGTAGACACACTTACACACACACGTACACACACTTACACACACACACACAATGGCATATGAGGACATAATCTGACCACAAAAATACTGTTTCCACTTACTTGATGCCTGATGGCTGTGGAGGAGGTCTAACCTGCCGGAGAATAGTTCCATCATCTTACTCTAAAACACAGGAGTGTTAAGAATGCTGTTATGAATTACATCATTTTCATTTCTAAATAAAGTTACTGACAACTGTCCCTTAATTATGGTGATTTATTAAAAAATAATGGACGTCATCTTGATGAAATTCATCATAATATGATGAAATTCCATGTATTATAAGTATTATATGCATTCCATGAAATCATCCCACCCTATTGCATCAGCTGTGGCAAACTTGATCATGTGAAATGGAATATACCATGGGAAGTTAGATTTGAGAACAAACAGAAACACAGAGAGAGCCAGTCAGACCTTCTCTCTCTGCCACGAGGCCGTCTCCTCTGTGCTCCTCTCCTGCATGGATCTCTGCTCCTGATGCAAGTGCTCATTCTGGCTCTGCAGTTTCTGTGGGTGAATGGGGAATGACACATTGGATATGGCAACCAGAGACCCAACAAGGCAGTATGTGGCCAGTAGATTCACTTTAGATTGGTAGTCCAACACAGTTTATGTGGATTTGATATATAGGTCTAAAGACAACACCGTTAGAGTACCTAAGTGCCATAGTGTGCTCTGGTGTGCTCATGAACTCCGGCGCACACAGTTTCATGATTTTGACTAAACATGTAGGATGTTACATTAGACATTTCCTGCTTGTTTTGTGTTGACAACAGATGACACGCACAGGTATTGCTGTGTTAAAATAAAGCATAATCCACACCAGGACCAAATGGTGGGAGTCAACACAATGTAATCATATATTCAGTGCATTGTGGAGAGCTTAGCACAACAACTCACACAGACTCTTTCCTCCCAGCAAGCATTTTTCCTTTCCACCTTCTCTTGATACATTTCCAGCATTCTCTTCAGTGCGCTAAGCTTGGTCTGGTAATGACTCCTTACTTTAATAACTGTCCGTTCCTATGGACCCAAGCAAGAGGAACACAGACTGCATTTCTACACGAGGACTCATAACTACGAGAAAGACATTTTGCCACTGTTTATTCACCATTCATAATTTTATATGAGCTGTTACTTTTATACACACACCATAAACACACACACGCACCACACATACACAAAAAGACCAATCCATTACATGTGGCACCTGTGTGTGTATACATGTACTGTAATGTGCTCAGTATCCACCTGATTCTCACGTGAGGCGATGAGAAAATTCTCCTCCAACTCCTGAACCATCTCAAGATGTTTGTTTCTCATTGCGGTCATGTCATCTGCAATCTGACAGAAAAGATTAAAATGCTCTGTTTCCGGATTGCAAAAATGAAGGTACTACACTCACTACACAGGTGGAAGAGTTGTCTAGAAAATAAGTGCATTAGTATTTATATATTTACACAATACTGTATGTTATAGCTCATATTGAAAAGCATGTAGCGAACACTACAGAATATATGTTTAATCATTCAGTGATGTGCTTACAGGGCACACCGACGATAACAACCTGGAGGACACTTTTATCTCTAGGCAACGGGGAGAGTGACTGACATGTGACTCACTCAGAAGAAAAACAAAACCTCAAGCCTTCCCCCAACAACAAAGATACGCTCTGTCCCTCTATTAGCCAAGACACTGCTTGAGTCACATGTGAAATAAACAGAAGGTCAACCCACACCATGGTAACACTTTTTTTGGATAGTCTGTCTACAGCACATTACAGTACATGTATACATACAAAAAAACCTTACAGATGGTTTGTTGAATTTCAACTCCAGTCTTTCTAATTGATCACTGAACATCACCTTAACCAACACCAACCCCTAACCAAACATATATATATCCTCTGCTGTTTTGTGTGTTTTGATCAGGGTGGCCGAGCGTACTTGTGTGATGCACAGTTTGGCTGAGTCGTAGGGGATGAAAATCTTGACGTCCATTGCCCCTTCACTCTCTCGCTCTCGCAGGTGCCGCCCACAGGATGGACCAGGCCCTGAGAACCCAGAGAATAAGTGTTGAGTTTCAGATAGACAAACATCTGTAATACCAACAAACTGTCTATCAGTTCAATCAGTAAGTCAATAAACGGACAAACAACGTCTACAACAGCTATTCTTACATGCAAAACCTATAATACCCACAAACTGTATAAGAGTGAATTCAAATGACAGAACTCCTATCAGTAAATCAACAAATCAAACATTATAAGGAGACACATAGGCTACAATATACAGCTATTCTTTCATGCTAAACTCTGGAAGCATGTTCATTTTCAGTGATCTGAAATGATGTGAGAAGCATAACATCCCAAATGACCTCTATAAAACATCACGTTGATATCTACCTTGGTCCCGGTGGCCTGAGGCCTCACACTGACGCTTTGCAGAGATCCAGCTCTTGAACATGCCCCACTTCCTCCTGCCTTTGATGAGCCACGATGCCTCTTGGTCTGTTTAAAAGATCATCCTTGATGAAACTGAATTGTTCTTCATACAGTGAATACTAATATGTTTTAAAAGGCTGTCTGACTAGATCATGTTCTCGTTATGTGCGAGGTTATGTTCCAGACAAATCCACATTCTCAGAACTGTCAAGTTTCCTTCTTTTGAGTTCTTACTGACACCATAAGATTTCAACCAGTTAATCCGATGATTAAAATCAGCATATTTGACTTGCACTGTTAGTACTGCTTTGTTATTTAAGAGTTTAGAGACAAAAGTCATTCAGGAGAAGGGTCACTTATCTAGGCAAGGCCATTACTCAGCGTTCAGTTTATGAGTTTCAGTGATGTGTGAATCCTATTAATAACCCGGCAAGACATTTTGCAAGTGAGATAACTGAATTCCATTTGAATTAGTCTGTAGACTACAAAACTGATTAATAAGGGGGGTCGAGTTGGAAAAGGATTATTTTACACTGCCAACAAAAACAAATGATGTCACTGTGTCTTAAGAATTTGAAAAAAAAATACCAAGGTGTCAGAGTGCATTTGTGTGTTATCACACTCTGAGCTAGTAAACAGCTCTGCTGGTACTGACATGATAGTGAAGAAATGTAACCAGAGATTTACTTCTGTAAAACTGCACAGAAAACATAAAAAGATTGAGAAATATTCATCAGGGGACAAACATGTATGTTTGGAGGCCCCCTGGTGGCAGTGCATTCAAAGGGCGGGACTGTGAAACAGAGGGCCGAGTCACACACAGAGCCAGGTCAAGATGCAGTCTCCTCTTACACATTTCAAGTGTAATGTTTCCTTGGGTGAAATGATGATTAACCCGGATAATATAAATGTATTTATATTTGGCCTTTAAATCCAGTCCAGTATGCATACACCAGTATGCACACAGAAGCAAAATGTTAAGTCCTTTTAAAGCAACACTGCAACAATTTGCCACTTTTTGAAGTATGTTTTTATGAGCAGCTCTCATCATTTTCAAATTAAGGTTGATGGAATATGGTAAAGTGAAAGGCTGATAATCACACCTGCTGCTCCCACTAGGTGTCTAGGCCATGCACTATGTAGTGTTTGTGGTTCGGGTCGGAACACCCCGTGGAACTGTAACACAAGCCTTCAAAGTATAAAATCACCAACAATGTCGGCAAAATACACCAGTTAGCCTGTTGGCAAGCTACCAACTGAGCTGTTGGTGGTTTTTGTGTGTGTTTAAGCTAGGTAGCTCACTAGTTTCAGACCAAAACTCCACAATGCTTCTCTGAGGGATATGACACTGGAACTCCAGCATGAAGAATTTACATTTTTGTCACATTTGTTATTAAAATAATAGGTGATTGAACAAAATCACACATACTCAAGATGTTTCAACGCTGAGATAACCATTTTTATTGAGTAATATGTTGGACTTTCATGTTTATATGAATACCAAAATAAAAGTTAACAAAGTAATAGCATTTACAGTGAATAAATAAACTATGCGAAACAGAAAAAGCAACATCAAGTAACAGGACGGTTCAGTAGCATTTAAAAAAAAAAAAAATCTCATTGCTTCATTTTTTCCTCACAGAATTCCATAACTAAGTCTTGTTCAAGAAGGGCAAATAAAAACATGCAACAAAAAAGTGGTCTAAGAGATGCTATCACCCTCATATTAGGGTAGATTGAGGAGCTGAAAGATTTCTGAATCATTGATTAAACCTACATCACATTACTTTAAGCTAGTTAAACCCTCAGAAGTTAAGGTACTGTGTACATTTAATCAGAGAACTGCATCTTTGACCTTGGCATAGCTACTTGGATTTTTATCCTATTGTGTTATGGCTTCTTGAGTTTGTGATGTACTTTTGTATGTACTTGTATTTATTGTATGTTTTTAGATGTTTAGTTGTTCGTATGGAATGTTTATGAACCTCCAGGGTACAGCTAGTGTAGTTATCAGGGTTTACTGGAGCCAAGTTCACCTGTGTCTCTGTCCTGGTCCAGGTGAGTGTTGTGTACGGCACAGGGCCTGCACGGCCAGGTGTCTGCCCTCAGGTCCGGCACGCTGCCGGGCAGATCCTCCATAGCGGGCATAACAGCACGCGTTCGGACCAGGTTAGTACGGCCTACTGTTTCATCTGTGTAAGTAGACAGGGTGGTCGTCTCCCAAGCACCTGTGCAAAGGATGGGAAATAGACATCAAATAGAGGCCCAGTTAGAAAAGTAATCACAGTAGAAAAACAAACATGTTAGGAAACACAGCAAATCAAATCAAAAAGCCACCTGCTTAAATAAACTGTTTGAAGACGGTGCCATTAACCAGTCTCCATAAAAATTAATCTATCAGATAGTGCACTCAACATTTATTTTAGGAAAGTCCACTGGGTCCACATAGTAACGCCATAGTAATCTATTAGATGTCTGATAACTTGCTCTGTTAACTCTTTACAGCTCACTGATCACTTCACTAATCAACAACTGTACACAATGTTGAAACTACAAATACACAAATAAACAAATAAAATGTTTGGTTTATGTGTCACTACAGTCGATGATCATGATGTTTCTGTCCATTGCTGTTTTTACATAATCACTATACCCATCACTTATCACTTTGTATGTACCGCATAGGAATGCTGAACTAAATAAGTGATACACTACATGGGGTCCAGCTTGCAGTAGATGTGTGCAGGTGGAAGTTGAGCACCTACGTTGTTTTTTAGTTGGAGCGACGGTGTGGTTGCGGAGTTTCTTCCCCATGAAGTTTAAAGACATGCACACATTCTCGGTTCCTGGAGAGTTGAGGTACATGGTGCCAGAGTTTGACCTAAAAACACACCAGAACAGCAAAGACTGCAAAATCAGAGTTTTATTCATCTTTAACTTTACTCTTCCTCATACCTGTGATGCATAAAGAAGCAAGCAACTTCAGAGTCTCTGCACACACCATATACATGTGTCCATTTCAGGCATAATAACAAGACTCTTGATCCACTCCAGATGAATTCAGTGCCTAACCTGCATGAAAGCATCTGAACAGCTTGCAAACTGACATGCAGAGTTTGGCATTCCCTCAAGACCAACACGTGTATCTCGTTAATCAAAACTACACTGGCATAGCTAACTGTTACCAAGAAGAAAAAAAAAAGATATATCCCATGTCAATCTGACACAGCATGCAGAGAAGCAGAACAGCATGCAGGAAGCTCGATCAATCAGTCACAAAGCTGTGCATTTAGTGACAAATTCACAGACAAACTCCAGATGATGAAGCAACATGCATTCAAAACAATACACACCTCTTCTGAAATGTTACCTTGATGCAATTCTTACTCCTGCTGCCGTGAGTTTGCAGGGAAGTAGGTTGGCATTCGGGGAAAACTGGAGAGAGGCAGCTTTTTCAGAGGAACTCAACTCTCAACACTGTTGAAATATTAAACCCTAGAGGTGGGTTTGGTTACGACGGGTATTAGTTTGCCGGCTCGGCACAGGTAGATTGAAAGCCATCCTCAGGTTTCCAATGTGCGAGATAGAGATTGTAACAGGATATTTCGTAGAACTGCCTCTCTATCTCCTCCTCCTCTCTCTTTCTCTAATAAACAAGATATGTCTATAGCACAAACACACATACAGACACACACACACACACACACACACACACACACACACACACACACACACACACACACACACACACACTGTCATACATTTAACAATGGATTATGTGTGACACAACAAAAAAGGTAACATAGTTTAAGAAACACTATACCTGTCTTTCCCACAGTGCTAATCCTGAGGGTCCTCTATCAAACAAAATCATTCCGTCTAATCCAGTACACCTGATCTAGTCATCACACCATTCATTTGATTATGTTATTGTAGCACGTGTAGAACATCCATGACTTTTGTCATCTCTGCAACTTTCTGACACAATGACTGAATGTTATCATGGCCTCCTCTGTTCTCTACTCAGAGCGATGGGACACACCCTCTCTTTGAAAGGTAACCTCTCATCATCACTGTAACTGAGCTCTTCGGGTTGTCTGGTCATTAGTTCACCAGTCTCGCGTCAAGACCAACACTGTTGTTGGTTGCTAGAAGGCTTCACAACACTTCACAACACTGTCCGTTTGCTGGCCATTCAAACAAACATCACAACATTGACCTGCACTGCCATGGTGCTCTAGCAGATATGATGCCCACACTGAGCACCTACAACAGCGGTGGAGCTGTAGAGCTAGACAATGCTTGTAGGCCCACAAAACCTTAAGGAATGTGGATATTTTTTTCAGACAAGGGCTTTGAATTGGGGGAAATGACAGAAATTATTAACCAGTAACTCACAATGGACAGGTTTAGCTAAAGACATCTGTAGTTTAATGCCAAACAGTGATGGGATCACATACCGTGCCACCAATTCCATGAAGAAAAATCCATATTCTGAGAACATAGTAAAACAATTACATTCCAGAGCAGGAATGATTTCTCAGATGGAATCCTAGTGTCACACTGGGTTAACACTGTCATTTACCTCTTTGTCAAAGTGTGACCTCACATGTTTCGAGGAATTCTGAACAGGGTGTGTCATCCCAACAGATAAGACTGTAGCCTATAGGTGGGCAGTGGTATAATGCTGTATTCATTTAATATTTCCTTTAAATGTTATAATTCCTTTACATTTAATCAAAAGCATCTTTTCCCAGCAAACCGAAATGTTTGAGGGTATAGCATATATAATTACTTTAAAATCAAAAGTATTTTTTCCCAGCAAACTGAAATGAGCAAGCTTGGCCAAGATAAAGCATAGGACACAGCAGAGATAAACATGTTTAGCTATTGTGATAACTTATTACTTTATAATGATTGCTGTCCAATGTTTTGAAGTTAAGCTTCCAATAAAACACTGTTAGCAACACCTGTCAGCTTGCCTGTTACTACCCCTGACTGGTTTGTAGGAAGGAAAACATGGCAGTTAGGCTTATCAGTATTTAAGCATGAGTATTTCAGTACATCAGGCGATAGCAATCTTTTATATTGTTGCAATGAGCTCAAGCCTCGCCAGCGTCAATGTGGAAACTTCCTCCCCCGCCGCCAAACCAAACCCACTGTAAACTTCCAGCCTAGGCTGAACATGTGGTCCGCCAGCGTTGCTAGGTGGGGTTTCACTGGTATAAATACATGGCTTTCACTGCCGCCTGCTCCCCGCTGACAGTCTGAAAAATCTCTGCTGTGAGTAGGTAAGTCTTTACTCCCCATACAGCTGTGGTAAGACATACACCTGGTAAGGGTTGGTCATCAAATTGTTCACAAACGTAAATAAAACAACGATTTGGTATGCAAAGGTGTTAAAAACTAGTTCTGTTGCTTACACAGTTTTGTCATAACTTCAGTCTTTGTAAATGCGGAAACGAAAACGGTGTTCTAACTACGGTTGCTGGTTGTTACAGAGACTTTTCAGTTGAAGAAGTAAAACTCACTCTGCACGCTGTAATTTGTTGGAAAGGTACCTGGTGTAAAAATGTTCTTGGAATTTGGGCGTGGTTCGATTTTTGTCTTACTGCCAATTTGATTGAATTTGTCCGTTCTTTATAAGTGAGAATATCCTTACGTGCTGTAAACTGTAATTTTTTTTATAATTTCATGAATGTATAGCTGATATAAAGGTATGATCAGTGATGATTGTAATAATGTAAATCATGAACTTTCTTCCCGGTAAATCTTAACCTTAGAGAGGTGATGTAAGACAAACTGCAACGGCTATCTGAGAACCGTTTGCATAGGCGTCAGGGGACTGGCATTTTTAGAGTAGTGCAGTGCTAACAATCTAGCTGTTATTGAAAGTGTGAATACCAGTCTTTGATTTCACACCTCATGATTATTATTCGTAGTAATAGTGTGTTCACTCGTTTGTTTCTGTACAGATACATCCAGAACCATGTCATTCATCCAGCAATTTCTTCAGCAGACAGTCTATCTGGGCATTCCGGAGGAGTCAGTAAGTCTAACTTTGGCTAAACCAGAGGAGTACATTTTCCTTTTTTTTCTTCTTCAGTGGAAAAAGTTACCAGTCTGAGTTAATTTGATGAGGGATAGGGATAGGGAGAGAGAGGGAGGTGGGAGGAGTGGTGGGATAAAAGGGTGAGAGAGGAGGAGGGAGGAGGAGAGGAAGAGATATTCAGTAAAAAAAGAGGAAGAGGGCTTTTTCAGCAGGGTGACTCAGAGGAGGAGGAATGTTCTCTCCCCTACGCTCCCCTCCCAATAGACCAAAATTCCCTCCTCAAAACAAGATGGACTCCTTAGCCGTGTCTGTGTTTTTCTAACCCATGTTGCACTATTTTGTTGGGTGGGGATTTCCTTTTGTTTTCCATAACCTTTCTGTCTCACTACTGCAATATGACTGATGACATCACATTTGCTGTTGCCAACAGAAACACAAGGGAACGGTGACTCCTTACCCACAATTCAGTGCTGAAGGAGATGTCGGTGTTTTAGACAAAGCCATCAAAGCCAAAGGTCAGACCAAATGCAAGAACAACCTCACTGACTACTGAGAGACATCTGCCTCTATAGGAACTATGCCTCTTAAGATATTCTTGAAATACTTGAAATCTCCAGAGTGATGTGAATAACCCCTTGTTAGTGTGCATGCCTAGGCAGGCTGTGGCTTGCAGGTGAGTGTGTGGGTCTTTGTAGGTGTTTGCCCTTGACCAACTGCATTGTGTGGGTGTGTTTGTTCAGTTCTCTCCACTTATCACATTGCACCCACTCCCACTCCCAACGTCAACTCGCACCCTACAGCATTGCTTGCTGAAAACCCCTAAGACGTGAGCTTTGTGTCTGGGTGACTCTGCATACTATCCACTGAGGGTACTGTATCATGCACTCTTACAGGTGTGGATGAGACCACCATTATTGAGGTGCTGGTGAAGAGGAGCAATGCCCAGCGGCAGCAGATTAAAGCTGTTTACATGAAGGCCACTGGCAAGGTAAAACACACTTCCCTCAAACTCTTTTGTTTATGTACAGCCACATAAACACTTACGAATACACATGATCACATTCATACGTTTACCCTCAAGCACATACAGGGCCTTCTAACATGCTTTATTTTTTATACATAGAATGCACCACACACACACACACTCATGTGATCATCCACACTACCCCGTATGATCATAATGTGACAGTTAGGAGCCTGATATCTCTCTGGCTGTGCTCTGTGTTTAGCCCTTGGAGGGAGCGTTGAAGTCGGCCCTGAAGGGTGAGCTGGAGGATGTTGTTCTGGCTCTTCTCAAGACCCCTGCCCAGTATGACGCCCAGCTGCTTAAACTTGCCATGAAGGTCAGATTTTTTATTTGGGGTGGGGGTGTAATTTTGATTGACTTTTAATGTGTTTACCTTATCAAGATTTGGCTTTTTTTTGGTAAATGTATAAACGTCTTCATGTTCGTTGTTAAGATTTAAGCATTTCCAAACTCTCTATAAAAGCACTGCAACTGAGACTATAAAAGCACTGAAACTGAGATTTGAATAAAAGCAAAACAATGTTGTGATTGAGTTGCTATGACCAATAGACTGTGTGTCACATACTGAGTGTCCTCCTATCGTGTATTATGGGGGACTGGCTTCTCTGGTTTCTCTCTGTTGTCTTGTCTTATCCTCCTGCCTATCTTGGCTCGCTTGGCAACCATGTGTCGGTTTTATCCCTGTTGCTGAGTAAGATTGTGTCCATCAGTGCTTAAACAACACTGAGGTAACACACCCTGAACTTTTGCTCATTCATTTGTTGTAGAAAACGGACCTAAATGCAACTAAAAAGTGCCCTCCGTGATTCTGTTCCAGTAAAAAATTGTTGTTGAATTCAGCAAATTACTCCTGATGGTCCTCTAGCTGTCCACCACTCTGGTGTTTGTACACAGCCCTGGCTCTGTATATTCAAAAAACATACAAATAATGAGACGGACTAAGCCATAAACAAGTCCAGCCAATCAACACATTGCTTTAAGAGCACATAAGGGAGGGGTGTTTGTGTGATGATGTGATCGTCACTACAGATGAGTGCAATATGTGCTCTGACTGACATACCATCGACCCTGTAAACACAGGTTCGAGTCCGGGTGGATTGACCACGCTCTCCCTTTGCTACAGTTTGATTGGTTGCTAAGCTCATATCTCTATTTAACATTACATTTGATATCAAACTCTATTCAGGGACTAGGGACAGATGAAGATACACTGGTTGAGGTCCTTGCCTCCAGGACCAACAGAGAGATCAGAGATATAAAACTGGCTTACAAAGAAGGTCTGTAATTATTATTATTTTTTTTTTATCAATTTCACTCAATCAAATCAGACAGCCGGCCATATTTCTGTCGGTGTCCTACATTGTTTAGATTGGTCTTGTGTCACAATTTACCATCTTTGTTTTGTTGCTATAGAATACAAAAAGGAACTGGAAGATGACATCAAGTCCGACACAGGAGGTGATTTCAGGAAGGCCCTTCTTGCTCTCTGTAAGGTAGGGTTTTGGTTATGGAAAACCAACAGCCATTGTTTCACTATTTCTGTATGTGTTTCATAGATTTTGTGCATATTTATAATTCTTTATCTCTTTCTTGCTTTCAGGCCAGCAAGTCTGAGGACAACATTGTGAATGACGACCGTGCAGACAGTGATGCCAGAGTAATTACAGTTCCTTGATTCATTGAAACCCCTAGTCACAGGGCACATTTTGTATTGCATACTCCAAGCTTTTTAGCATCATGCAGAAGCATGAAATTGTCTTTTCAACTTCCTCTTTGTGCCACAGTGAGTGGATGCAATAAATGAATACAGTATGTCTAAAACACTGTGTATCTATAACTTTAATCCTGTAACTCCTCTTCCAAGGCTATATATGAGGCTGGAGAGCAGAGAAAGGGCACTGACTGCGCTGTTTTCATTGACATCCTCACCAGCAGAAGTGCTCCCCAGCTCCGCAAAAGTACTGTTTGTGAAGTTACCTGGAAATACACCGCCATTGGACTTTTGTTTGGTGTCTTTTACTCTTCTCAGTTGCTGTGTAGTTTTCTATTTATATTATTTAGTCCAACAACAAATTTGGTTTGACTGTGAATAGCATACTGAACAAACACACAACTAGACAAATACACAACAATGTCGTGTGCTGTGGTCACCGGTGTGGTCTGTTGGTTTACACAGTGTTCCAGATGTACTCCAAATACAGCAAAGTGGACGTCTCCGAAGCCTTGGACTTGGAGCTGAAGGGGGATATAGAGAACTGTCTGACTGCTGTAGGTAAGAGAAGTGCTCGAAGAGAAGAGCTGGAGTAATATGCTACACCACTCATCACCATCCCTCATCTACACACATGTTTTTTGATTTATTGACATTTGGTTTGTCTCATTCTTGTCTTTCAGTGAAATGTGCTGGAAGCAAACCTGCCTTTTTTGCTGACAAGCTCTATGAATCTATGAAGGTAATATCATTTTTTTCTTTAAGTAGTGCTGTCATAGAAAAGTGTAATCTTGGTTGACGTTGCGCCTGATGTCTTGTATAATGGCTCTGGTAGGGAAAGGGAACCAGGACAAAGATCCTAACCAGAATCATGGTGAGCCGCTCTGAGATAGATCTGGCAAAGATCAAGGAGGAGTACACGAAGAAGTATGACAAGAACCTCTATCAGGACATTTTGGTAAACCATTATTATGTTTTCAGATACATAGCGACGTATAGATTTCAATTGTATATCTTTCAAATTAAACATTTGGCAAGGAGGAAGGGTACACGAAAGAATTTTGCAATACTGAGGTTCTGCTTTCCTCTGACTCTAGGATGACACCAAAGGAGACTATGAGAAGATCCTTCTGGCCATTTGTGGGAGTGAGAACTAACCACGTCCATAATAAAGAAGATATGAAACACTCATTCTTACATGCAAAGAATCACACTGTCAAATGCCAAAACATATATGAAAATTGAAAGCTTCATGTTGCCATATTAAACAAAGTCCACCAATAAATGCTGTATGGGTGATGTTATACCAACTGTGTTTTTTTGTGTGTTCTTTAGTGAAAATATGAGAACAATTTACAGCAAGCCAGCACCCCTGCTGCAAGCTGATAGCATACAGCCATGGTGATACACATATGCCCTTGTATGGTTTTATTTAGGAAAGCTACATTTTGAGCAGGAAACCCAAAAAGGAAGTTTTAATATGTGTTAATATTAATGTTTTATAATTTAATGTATATTTTAATATTGAGTTTTAATATTTGAGTGGTATTTTCTTCATTCATTTATTTAAAATGCAACAGACTCATTGCAGCAAGGAAGAACCAAAGGAGCATGAAAGCTATGCCACCAGGGTTAGTATTGTCAAATCAATCAAAATAATGTCTAGCCTGCCGATAGATTTGATTGAGGTATGATTGACATATCATTCCGAGTGTGGATGAACATTATGTGGATATTTCACACAGTTGTGTGTGAGTGACTCTTTAAGAGTTTAAATTTGCATTATGCCACAGTGGCACGGCAGGGAAATATCACACCTGTACCTGCCTGTACGGCAGCTATACTGAAGCTGAATGCAAGTACACCTTTTTTCTACAAGTCATTAGGCATATTACGTCACTGCAAGTCATCTTCCAGTGAAGTGGTTTCATGCGCTGCATAGCCTACTTTGTGCTTGGGCTGGTTCTGGAAAAAGTCAATAAGCAGATTCCTTGATAACGCTGTCCAGGAATGGCCACCTCCCAGTTCCAGGTGAACAGACAAGGTAAGGTTAGAACATGCATCCTCTCCAGTCTGAAGAGTCTTCTGCGAATAGGTACGGCATGCTTTTCCATTAAGACACAATTTCCAAGTAATGGTTCAAGCTGAGAAGCCAGTTTGAAGAAATGTGTACAAAAGGCATGAAGAGATCCAGACCGACTGGCATTTATGGGTGACCCACCAGTGTGAGTCACACCTTTGAGTGTACACTCTTCAAATTGTCAACCTATGAAATCATAATTCAGCTTTATTGATGCAATCATTGATCCATGCAAAAGCTAGAGAGACTGGAGAATTTAGATGAATTTGATGTAAAGTCTAATGGATTATAATCAAGGACTCTACCTTAAATAATTGTTTTCATCTCTGTTCCCTACAGCCTACCTTAGTAAAGGAATATCCTGCTGTGCTACACATGAAGAAACACCAAGGAAGTCAAATGACATAACTTTTGCGAATTGAGGGAACATTCCCCCCCCCACCCCCTTGCTTGAAAAGTAAGAATACTGCATGTATCGAGACAGGAAGATGGAAGGTGTGTGTGTTTAAAGAGGGAGAGAGAGATCTAGCCAAGAGAGAGAAGACTTGTGTCGTCCATATGTGTCAGAGTGCTTGGAATGTGCTTACCCATCCAATCATTAATCAACAATACTGCTTGACTACCTCAGACATTAGACACTAGACTAACAGGGGTTTAAATGACTCATTGTGAAAAAACAAACTGCAGACACAACAGGAATTTGACATCAGTCCAGGAATGTCTAAATGCCTTTCAATGAATATCACGAAATCAAACTTTTTATGGAACAAAGCTTTCCCTCAAACAATGCTTCAGAAGTCATTTCTGTGTTCTTGTATTGCACGTTGGTATTTGATTTCAATGGCCAGTTCATCCATATTTGAGGCTGCTTCGTTCCTTTTCTTTGAAAGAAAACGAAACTTAAAAAGAATACAAGAAGTTAGGCTTACAGGATACTGGTATTGCCGTTGGTTTCATGCGAGTGGTCAATTTGAAGACATGCTTACCCTAGCCTCGAATAAGATTGGCCTCATCGTCGCCCAGACGCTCATATTATATTATGATAACATAACAACATGTTATGCATGCCTATTTACCTCTCTATTTACTATCTAATTACACTAAATGCACTGCCTCTCGCAATGGGAGTTCCTCACTTTCTCTCGCAATGGAGAGTTCCCAAAACATAGGATCTTCAAATACTTTTAAAGACAATCCAAGAGAAATCTTGTAGAGGTTCACATACACAAACGTGTCAGCGTGGCTAGTCCTGTACGTTTGAACAGCTTAGTCTTGCACAGTATTCCATTGGTTTGTTGCTGATGTGACGTCATCGGGCAGCGCGGAAGTGCCAAGGTTGGAAAGGAACAGCAAGTGCGGTTTTGGACGGACTACTCAAGGATTTTTTTATCGTGGCTGATGGAAAAAAAATGGTGTTAATGTGATTATTGGTGTTTAGCTGACCAGGGAGACTGTCCAGGTATCTCTTCAGATAGCTTTCACGATTTACTGCATGTCCACCTCTGGTTCTAACATGTCAACCCCTTCGGATGTCCACCTGTATAACCCTCGAGAAAAACCCTTTTAATTCATAAAATAAAATCGGTAAAGTGGTGAGTGGGTGGTTGGGGGGATGTCGGTTGCCGTAAACGATAAAACAACATGAAGTGGTAGACTTCAGAAACAAGCTTCCGGCTGTTCTTTGTTTACCTTAGTGTGTGTTCGTGCATTATCATTGTCGAAACGAGTAGCACGCAATTGTGAACCAAAAATCCGTACGATTTTATAAGCCCGCAAACCATTTACATGGGGGGGAATTCGGAAGGGTTCACATGTGTGCTGGTTTGAAAACATAAGGTGCATGTGTGCCTTTGACGTAACATTAGCCTGCATGAATGAGCCAGTGAGAATTTGCCAGATGCATTGATTACACTCCTATGAGTATTGTAGAATAAGTTGCTCTTGCATGAAACTGGTTCTCTATCAAAATTGAGTTCAAATATTAAAACTGTTCTGTTCTTTGTGCCTTTTTATTTAGGTTTTTAGGTTAGACGGTAGAAATCAGTAGTAGTACTCCCTCAGTAGGCTATCTGGTGCAAGATGAGCTGAGGAGTGCCCCATTCCCCTCGTAGCATCATGAATGACAAACTGGTGTTCCTGGGCCTTCTCTACTTCGTCCAGGGAATCCCATATGGCCTGCAGTCCTCCCTACTGCCAGTCTACCTGCGTGGGGCAGGCCACTCGCTCACCCGCATCAGCCTGACCAAAGCCCTCTATTTCCCCTGGGTCCTAAAGGTCCTGTGGGCACCACTAGTGGACAGAGTGGGGACCAAGCGCTGTTGGCTGGTTTGGACCGTCACAGGCTTGGCGCTGACATGCCTGGCCAGTGCCTCTTTGTCGCCGGACCTCCAGTTCTTGGGGGTGGCGGGGGCACTGCTGGTTATGAACGTGCTGGCTTCCGTGCAGGACATTGCGGCAGACGGGGCTGCCATCAGGCTGCTGAAGGGGCAGGGCGAGTTAGGTCTGGGCAACACCGTGCAGGTGGTGGGCTACAAAGCTGGCTCGGTGTTCGCCGGTGGAGGGCTGCTCGCCGTGATCGACGTGGCCGGCTGGGGCTGGATGTTTACCCTGCTGGCGTGCGTGTACGGAGGGGTGGCACTGTTCGTGTGGGGAGCGCCCATCCTGGATGGCGAGCTGTCGAAGCCCGCTGGGGAGGGCAGGAGAGCCTCCAACGACGCCCTGCGGCCCTGGAAGGTGTGGAGGAAGCTGATGTCTGTGCCGGGGACGCCCTGGACAGCCCTTTATGTCCTCACCTACAAACTAGGTAAATGTCATCATTACCACAGTCACAGATGTATGCTCTTAATCATGTATCATTGTCATGTATACTCCTAATTCATTCCCAAGCATGGCAGATAGGTCAGGGTGTCACCATTAAGTGAGCATGACTGACCTGACTGTAAAAGTAGACAATGTAAAAACTGCCCATGAAGATCAACTATGCATCTGACAGCTTACGTAGCCTATGTGTCCATATTGTGATCCAAGATAGGGGCCTATTTACTGACCGTTACTTGGTGAGGTCTGGTATTCAAATCCTTTTTGTCAAATTCAGCACATTTCTCCTCACGGTCATTTAACAGTGTTTGTGCACAGTCCTGGCTCTGTGAATGGGAAACATACACTAGTCCAGCCACTCATTACTTCAGGAGCACAGAAGGGATGGTTGTAATTTAATTGGCTGTTGAGATCAAATACCAACAACCTTTGGCCGGAATTGTAGACCCCACCTCTCACCTGTCCCTGTGCAAGGCTTCACCTGAGCACATACCTTTACCTGAGAGTTTTTAACAGTGCTGGGGAACAGGACTGCTTTTCTGATCAACGACCTGCCTGAATCACATGCTGAAACTCTGGTTTCATTGGACGGTCTTCAATATGATGCTTGTATAGACCAAACATTGCGACTTACCAATTCTTTAAAAGTTGCCGTGATTTACATTTTGGTTAAAGCATCTTTGAGGGTTTAAAATCAGTACAGAAAACATTCAGAAATAAAATACAAATACATTGAACTGTACAGATGATTAGTATCCTTAAAGCCTTGATTAACGATCAATGTCAAGTGATGTCATAATAATATTATTAACATTTGGGTTCTCATCCTGCTCCTGAATTTTCTACAGAATTTTCCTATAATCTGCTCAGATTTCAAATGACCGAGAGCCACATGTAGGCTATGAAGTAGAATGCTATGTTGATTTTGTGTGAATATGTAAACAACTCCAGTTATTCATCTGATAAACCATTTACAGGCTAGCTCAACGTTTGTGGGTGTAATTATTGATTAATCTGATTTATTTTTAAAGTGACTTAAACTGTACTACTTTGAAAGAACCTTTTTCTGGGTAGTCAGCCCATTGGGCACAGTTGTCTCATGTGTGACCACTAGGTGGCTCTATAGCCATTCCCTATGTTCATGGCGAAAGTAGACTGGTTATGAGATCAAGAGATTCTCACATGACTGCTGATCAGATGATTGATTGTGGGATGTTTGTGTGTGTGCTGTGAGTGTGACTGAGTGTGCGTAACCTGTTCATGTTTGTTTTGTTGACTAGCTGGCTGCCTCTGTCCGAAGCTCAGCCTCGCATATAGACTTATGCCTAGGCCATATTGAATCAGCCAGTGAATATGAGCAGAATAGTGTGTTTGGCAGCAGAAGGGGATTATGTAAGGATTAGAGTCTCTTTGTGTCTGTAGCATTTCCATCCCAAACTGAAATGAGGGGGGGAAGGAATATGCAACATTTTTTTTTTGTTCATTAAAAAAACTCAGTGTACATGTATGTTTGTGTGTGTGTGTGTGTGTGTGTGTGTGTGTGTGTGTGTGTGTACGTGTGTGTGTTTGTGCGTTAGTTTGTGTGTGCATCATGGTGATCATTATTTGCTTCTGTGTGTTGAGAGTGTTTGTTCTATTACCTCCATTTGCATTGTGCTGAGTTTACAAAAATGTTTATGCATTGTGTGTGAGAGTGTGTGTGAGTGTGTTGTTAGGGTTTGGGGGGGTGTTGAGAGAGAGAGAGAGAGAAAGAGAGAGAGAGAGTCAGCGTTGGTGCAGTAATCGGATGAACTGTGGCAGACGACACCAGACAGCGCATTAAGAGTGGCAGGGCCCCTGTAATCTGACTTAGGGTGTCTCCGGCCATCATCATCCTAGTCATCATCACCTTCAGCTGCAAGCACTGGGCTTTCTAGACCCTCCGTACTAAATACTACAACCTCTTCACCCCTGTGGATTTGTCATTAAAGTAATCGTTGTTGTCACCAGTAGATTGGAGTTTTGCTTCCGTGTTTGTTGTCTCAGCTGTAGAATAAAGCTAGTTGTGTAAGGAATTTATACAGTGTGAAACATTTTTGCTCAAAGGTGTCATCTCAGAGATAACTATTGGCGTTTGGAGTTTGCACTTTAAAAAAAAATGGAATACGGAGTATCAAAGACGTGTGATGTGTATGCTGACTGATTCCATTAGGAAATCAGCTGATATCTTATTTCAATTCCACACAGTTAAGGAGTTTTGAGTTTTTATGAAGGTTGCATTCATTGTGTTTGTGTTTGTGTGTGCGTGTGCGTTTTTGTGTGTGTGTGTGTTTGTTTGTGAGTGTGTGTGTGTGTTTGTGTACAACAGCGTTGAGAGGGAGATCCCGCCCATACCGATTTCACTAAAATCCCCGCATTTAAGACATCAATCCCAAACTGCTGTCAGTCTGGCTGGCTGGCTCCGGCCAATGAGAGGGGTCTTTCTGTCTGTCTATGCATGTGAGTTTATAAGAGTGTTTGTGTGACCCCTGCACCGCCAGAGGTCAGGCCGTGACTAGAACCCCCCGGAGTGGGAGGGTGTTAGAGGGCCTAGGGCGAAGCGTGTTGTTGCGTGTGGAGGGGTGCAATGGCCGAGCCAGGCGGCGGGTTCCCGGTCACTGGGAACTGTGTGGCTGGGAAGCCATCAAGCAGGCCCAGGCGGAGCTGTGTGTGTGTGTGTGTGTGTGTGTGTGTGTGTGTGTGTGTGTGTGTGTGTGTGTGTGTGTGTGTGTGTGTGTGTGTGTGTGTGTGTGTGTGTGTGTGTGTGTGTGTGTGTGTGTGGGTGGTGGGGGGGGGTGTTGTAGTTGGAAGCCAGGCGGCCAGCTTCCCTGGGAAGTGACCAGGTGGAAGCATACAAGCGAGGGAGCGAACGAGTGAGTGGGAGAGGAGAAAAAGGGGAGGGTGAAAGAGAGGGTAGAAGAGGAGGGGGATGATGGGAGGAAGGCCCACTCTATGCCCCCCGCCCGACCCCCCCCCCCCCCCCCCCCCCAAAACCCAATCCCTCGCCCTTGCTCTCTCTGCCCCACCCCCCAACATGCACAGCAGGGCTCAGCAAGCCGAGGGTGGAGCGCCAGGGGGAGGGGAGAGGAGAGGGGAGGGGTGGAGAGAGGGGGCGCACACGCGGGCAAGAGGCAAATATTTTCCAGAGGGAAAGAGAAGAGGACCGCGGGGAGGCTGAGGGCAGATGAATTAATGAACAGTCACCACATGGTGCTCCATGAGGGAGAGAGAGAGAGAGAGAGAGAGAGAGAGAGAGAGAGAGAGAGAGAGAGAGAGAGGGAGAATGAGAGAGAGGGAGAGAGAGAAATAGAAAGAGGGAGAATGAGAGAGAGGGAAAGAGAGAAAGTAAGTAAGACTGAGGGAGAAAGAGAGAGAGGGAGAATGTAGGGGTAGGGGGCAGATATGCAAGAGAGTGTGAGGGCAGAGAGGGACCTGTGGACAGACTTGAGTGCTTTTCAGCATGTGAGTACAGAAAGAGCCACAGATTCACACAGACTGCATGTCATACTGCCCCACGCCTCACTCTACCACACCCACAAATGCCATGAGGTCTACACACATCAGTTGAAATACATATATTTAAAAATAATATACTAAAATATTGTATAAGAGTTCTGTATGTAAATGCAACACATTAATGTTCCGAAAGACTAGCTACTCTGGATGTTATAATCTCAGATGATCCAACCCTGTGTAAGGTCCTGAGGTCATCCCAGGTCATCACTAAGCTTTTTACCTATGATGTTGAGGTCCTGCTGTTCTGGCGGGTCAAGGGGAGGAAAAAGTCAAGGAATGCATCAATAAATCGGCCAGCTCTGAGACTGCTGTTAAAACTAGTTGTCAGAATTTGACACAAAATGTTATTTACAGATTCTGATACCGAAGGAGGTGCCGATCCTGTCGAATAGGTGCCGATCTCAATCTAGGAGGTCCCGGATCCTGTTCCGGCACTAGTTAAGCCTTGGGTATAGGTGTCACCATACTCTATATGCCAGAATAGTTCACAAAATCATTGTTCTCTTGGCGATTGTTCTGGTCGTGCTATGTGTTATGCCTTTGTTGGCTAGAGAATGCTGACCCAGTGTTGAGGAGCAAGAGGTTCACACAGAAAACTTGACCAAGCTGACCTACATGCTGAGGGAGGGGTTAGTATTTACTCCCCCATCCCACTGTGTGTCTGTAAGAAAGAAAGATAGAGAGGAGAGTGAGGCAGGGAGAGAGAATGAGTGGATGTGGGTGTGCATAGATCTGAGTGTATGCAGTCAGTACTAGGAGTGTGTGTGTGTGTGTGTATGTGAGACAGAGAGATGTTTGTGTTTGTGTGTGTGTGTGTGTGTGTGTGTGTGTGTGTGTGTGTGTGTGTGTGTGTGTGTGTGTGTGTGTGTGAGTGTGTGTGTGTGTGAGTGAGATTGAAAGAGAGAGAGGGTGTGTGTGGATGCATGTGAAAAGAAATGTATAGGAACTATACGTCCTGTGAATGTGTCCCTAGGGTGTGTTGTTGTTTTTGTTATACCTCTTCTGCGTTCTCTCTGATCCCCAGATCTTGTTCTCTGATATACCTGTCTTGGACTCACTGACCCCTGGACAACCCACCCCCCCACACCACACACACACACACACACACACACACCTCTAACCACACCTCACCCTCTTCCTTCAGTGTTAAGAGTTTTCCCATCCACACTAACGTCTCTGTGTCCCCTTCTTGCTGTCCTCTGTCCTCTGTGTCTGATTTCCAGTGTCCCTCTCTCCTCATCCTCCTCCTTTCCCCTCTGTCTGATTTCCAGTGTCCCTCTCTCCTCGTCCTCCTCTCTCCTCTGTGTCTGATTTCCATTGTCCCTCTCTCCTCGTCCTCCTCTCTCCTCAGTGTCTGATTTCCAGTGTCCCTCTCTCCTCGTCCTCCTCTTCCCTGTGTGTCTGATTTCCAGTGTCCCTCTCTCCTCGTCCTCCTCTCCTCATCGTGAAATCCCTCCGCCTCCCTACCAGTATGGCAGCTCTGGAGTTTTAAATCAGTGTCAGTGTCATGCAGTCATGCTGTTTCCCAGTTGCCAGTCTCTCAGTCACTGACACAGCAATAATTTAGTGCCTTTGTTGTGTGATGGGTTTAGTTTGTCAATTTCCCATCCCACTCTCTTCGTCTAGCTCTTTACGCTTCTTCAAATCTTAATGTTGCGTTTCTATAGTTCACATTGTTTTGTTTTGGTAGGTTGTTTTACTGTGTGTCCAATTTTCCACAACATAGGCCACTTTACTATATGTTCACAGTACACACCCCTACCCCTACATTCTCCCTCTCTCTCTTTCTCCCTCAGTCTTACTTACTTTCTCTCTTTCCCTCTCTCTCATTCTCCCTCTTTCTATTTCTCTCTCTCCCTCTCTCTCTCTCTCTCTCTCTCTCTCTTTCTCTCTCTCTTGCTCTCCCTATCAAACACAGCAAGCAACTCTACCCCACCCCCTGCCAGTCTGTGTATTTCTGGCTGTCTAATGAAATCCCCACAGAAATGGACAATTGTTGCTCCACTGATTATTTATAGCACTGAATAATCAGCCTCCTTGTTTGTTTTCTGCCATACTTTCAGAAAAAAATGACTTTGAAGCTGCGCGGCACAAATTAAAAAAAACAGAAACACTAAGACTGCGAAAACCGAAGCGCCGGAACACCGACTGCTTCAGTAGCTTCCTTGAGTTCGCTATCACAGAGCATCGTCGGAAGCTCCATCACACAACAGTTGGAAACACTGTTGCAGGCGCAGCAAAAGACGCTGCGCCGGGCCCTCCGAGCTCCGCGCAACACCGACAGAAGCAACCGCCTCAGTCAGGCTTACTGCGAGTGTAAGCAGGGTTTAACCACCCGGCACTGCTCTCGAGTTTTGTTCTTTTTCGCGTTTAGCTGTTTGAATTCTGAAGGATGAAGGTGACGGGGAAAGCTGTGGCGTCCTTTTGTGAAGTGGAGGTCTGCAGTAATTGCCACACTTGGCTGATGTCAGGGAAAGTGGAAAAAGAGATAGATTTGCTGAACGTGAGGAATGTGGCACTACAGTCGCAGTATTCTTGGGGCTTTCATGCTTTCCTCACATTTTAGTTCAGCTGTCAGAGTTGATCACTGAGAAAGTAAAGGGGGGGGGGGGAGCGTTGTCACAGAGTTGTCGGAACACGTGGCATTTTTAGCGTTAACGGCGGGTTCTTTTTCCCTCAGATATGTCTGATAACTCTCTCCCCCTCTTTTTTTGATTTGATTTTCTGTTTCTGTTGTGTTTTTTTTCCCGTCGTACCCGAGATAAGTCGACTGTTTTTCTCTCTCTCTCTCTAGTTTTGACAGCAGTCTCAGAGCTGTCAGTCAGTCTGCTGTCTCCCCGTCTTTACTGAAGTCAGGCTCCATAAATAATGACAGCCACTCTAAATAATACACCGCGGCAGTCTACTGAGTCTCTCCTTCAGTCGACGCCACACAGCGGCACAGCAGCAGCAGCACAGCAGAGCAGCCTGCTGTCTCAGAGCCCTGTGATGTCACTGAGAGCAGAAAGGGGGAAACTGTCTAGGATTTGAAAAATATATTTTCGTATTTTTTTATTTATTTTCATCATGACACTTTATCAGAAAGAATGTGGGAGGTTTGAATATTGTTTAAACACTCTTATCATGAGAATTCTAGTTACATGGACTGTGCTCACTCAGGTCAAGGACCTGTGCTGAACAACTACAAGCACACCTCAAAGACTCACAAACACCTGAAATAAGTGTGTGTGTCTGTGCTCAACCCATTTCCCTTAGGACCATTTGATGCTATTAAAGCTGCCGCAAAGTATCATTTTATTATATTCCATGAGCCAAATTATCTCTACATTATGGTAGCCATCACTGAAAGAAATAGAATAAAGAACTCTGCTGAGCTTTGATCACCTCCCCAACAGACAGCTTTCCAGAGCACCATTTACACCCCTCCTACGTGACATTCTGCATTCATTCATTTTCATTCATTCATTTTCATTCATTCATTCATTCATTTATTCATTCATTCATTCATTCATTCATTCATTCATACATTCATTCATTCATTTATTCATCATCCAATCTGAAGTATGCTCCGAAGGGAGGATGGGGGCTAAATCCTGGCAGTCGTAACAGGACCTGCTAACACTGCTCCCGCAGCAGTAACACTCCCACCCTGAACATTGTGTTTACCAAGGTCACCAAGGTCACAATTTCCACAATTGCAAATGATACTTACATATATTTTCCCAATCAGTATTATTACTGCAGACATTTATACTCAAGTATATATCTAGTATAAGTTAATTGTCTGCTAACATCAAAAATAAATGAATTAATTAAAAACTGAAATATAGTACTTGCATAAGTATTCAAACCCCTGTGTATTTGAGTTCCAGATTAAGGTGAATACACTTTTCCAAAATAATACAGAGGTGTGACTTATTTGACTAAAAACTGATCATAATTACGTACTACCTCTGAGTGGTTAAAGAAGAGACCCCCCTCTGGATATAATAATCACTCTGTCTAAGGGCCAGCCAGGTTTTGAAATAACAGAGGGAATAAAGACTAGAGACACAAGGTGATTCAGTTAGGAAAAGAATCCCAGAAAATATCCAAGTGTGTTGTTGTCCAATTGAGCACCATTTGATCCATAAGAAGAAAATGGAAATTGCATCACACCACCCAGATGCTTTGAAGAAAAAGAGTTCGCCCAAACCAAGCTTCTAAGGAAGATGGAGAGAGGCCTCCACTGTCCAGCCATCACCCCAAGTTCAGTGGCTGGAATTGGGGTGCACGTGTAGGTGCTGAGCGCTATGTCTGATATGTATATATGATCTGATCTGTAATGTAATCTAATCTCCCCGCAGGTGAGCAGGGAGCCATCAGCATGTTCCCCCTCTTCCTGCTCGACCATCACATGACCTCGCGTGAGCTGGGCTTCTGGAACGGCATCATCGCTATGGGCTTCTCCATCGCTGGATCCTCCATCGCCGGCCTCCTGCTCTCACAGCACAGGTAACAGCCCTAGGGACGGTGGACTGCTGCAGTTAGCACAAGCCTCACAGCACAGGTAACAGCCCTAGGGACGGTGGACTGCTGCAGTTAGCACAAACCTCACAGCACAGGTAACAGCCCTAGGGACTGCTCTCACAGCACAGGTAACAGCCCTAGGGACGGTGGACAGCTGCAGTTAGCACAAACCTCACAGCACAGGTAACAGCCCTAGGGACGGTGGACTGCTGCAGTTAGCACAAACCTCACAGCACAGGTAACAGCCCTAGGGACTGCTCTCACAGCACAGGTAACAGCCCTAGGGACGTTGGACTGCTGCAGTTAGCACAGTCCTCAGGTGGTAGCAGTACGGCTCATGTAACCCAGCTCTCAGGCAGGGACACTCACTGCACACGTGACCGAGACCCTAACGCTTCTGGAGTACCTGGGGTCTTCCTAGAGGTACTGTCGGGGAAGTAATGAATGAATATAGGATTTCAGCCTTCACTTCTTCACTTTCACCAAGAATAGGGAGGAGTACCTCGGGGAAGATTTGGTCAGGTGAAGGGTAAGATGCATCGCATTCCGGTATTTCTTCTATGGTATTTTTTTTTCTCCTTGTTTCTCACGTTCTGTCTTTCTCCCCCACACACATATGTAGATAGATAGATTATTTATTTGTCTTTGCAGAAACTTGTTCTGTGCCATTGACAGTGCATCTGATAGTTACAAAAACAGAAAAGACACAAAGACAAATACAGACAGAACACAACATGACATAGGACAGGACAATACACAGGCACACACAGTCTCACTTTCCCTTGGTCCGTATATCTGTGCAGCCCTTTGGGGGAAGTCTTGGTCAGGTGAAGGACAGGGTATATCGCTTCTTTTTTCTGTCTTTTCCTGGTTTCTCACTTTCCATCTTTCTCTCCCCCTCACAAACACTCATACACGCACACACACACACACACACACACACACACACACACACACACACACACTCATTTGGCATCCCGTCCTTCTCCAACCAACCCTGGAAAAGTGGAAAGTGAGAAACCAGGAAAAGACAGAAAAAAGAAGCGATATACCCTGTCCTTCACCTGACCAAGACATCCCCAAAGGGCTGCACAGATATACGGACCTCTGAATTTTCTCACACCCCCCCAACATTGCTGCCCCCTCCCCCCCAGGGATGGTTTGAGTAATGGAAGTAAACACAGCCCTGTGTGAGAGCCGCCACTCTCTCCAGGTGAGGTGTGAGGTGATGGTGGGCTTTGGCACTCATTTCCTGGGCAGGCGGAGAGCACCGGGGTGCCGTGGAGACCAGAGAACCCCGCTATTTCTCCCTTAAAAACCACCATGGTGGGGGCACAGCACAGGAACGTCATGGAACGTCATCTTGATAATATCCAGTAAACCTGTTGTTTGGCTTACAAACACAGGGAGTCACATGTTACAAACACAGGGAGTTATTTTTTGTGCATGTACATGTATTGTAGTGTAGCTTTTAAGATCTATGTATGTACATTTAGGAGTTACTAACTGATGCTTGATAGAGATGTTTCTATATTATATATACATTTCATTTACATTTCAAATTGTAGTCATTCTGCTTGTTTGATTCTTTTATAGGATACACGCAAGAAAACATTATATTCATATTTCCCCTCTTTCCTTTATAGTAGTCTGGCCTATTTATGTCGTTTTTTGGTAAGTTATACCAGAGGGCAGGTGTTCTTTACAAGATCAACAGGGAAGGAAAAAGCCAAGTTTGCACTCTCACTTAACATTTTGCATAAGACCCTGCACCTGACCACGATCATGTTATCATTTTTGCTATAAATAACTTTTTCTTTATGCCGTTTCTCTGGACAAATCTCTTTTTTGACAATTGCCATATACAGCAGCTCTGGAACTCTTCAGACTCTCTGACTGTTCCTCACATCCGGCTCATGTGAAAACTGCAGTCTCCCTCAACCAGCACGGAAAGTTTCTCCCTGTGTAACCAAACCATTGAGATATCTGCCACTAAAAGATGAGAGGCCTTACTTTGGACAAAGTGATGGTGAAAGAGGAAGTGTGTCTAAAAGTGTGCACTTATTTCTTTCTTTAGCTTTTTTTCTCTCTCTCTCTCCCTCTCTCTCTGTCTGTCTCTAAGAAAGATACTCTGACTGACTGTAGCAGAAGGAATGCTAAGTTTCACACGCGGGGCTGCATTCGGCCGACACTGTATGCATTGAGCCCCGAACCGCTCCTGCCTGAGGCCTGGCTTCCCACAGATAGGGTTTCCTCCCGTTGTCCGCGCAGGGCCGCTAAAAGCTAATTTGGACACTTATCCCAGTCCCATCTGCAACGCTTGAGTGGCCAAAAACTGACCCCCTTACACAGATCTGCATCAGCAATCTGAGAGCGTAAATCTTATCTCAGGAGCCGAGCCGGCAAGATTCGCCCATTTTCAGCTCTCCTTCTCTCTCTCTCTCTCTCTCTTTCTCTCCTTCACTCTCTCTCTCTCTATCTTTCTCTCTCCCCCTTTCTCTCTCTCTCATTCTGCCCCCCCCCCCCCCTTCTCTCCCTCTTGCTCACTCGTTCTCTCTCTCTCTCTCTCTCTCTACGCTGCCGTTTGAAAGGGAGGGAAATATGAAAGAGTGTCATTGAGAAGACTAGAGGGAAAGAAGGAATGGAAAAAAAGAAAGATCTAGAGGGAAAAAAGAGTTAGTTTGCATGAGAATGACGGCAGATTGGCTTTCTCTCGTGCGGCCGAGCAGACTGCCAGCACTGGCTGTTCTGATGGATCCTTCGCCCATCTACGCTGACAAAAAGGTCAGAATGGAGATGGAAGCATCATTTGATAGAATTTTCTTTTCTTTACTTCCCCTTTCTGCCCAACACACATTTTTTTTTACATTATTCATGACCCCTTTCTCTCTCTCTCTCTCTCTCTCTCTCTCTCTCTCTCTTTGTCTCTCTCTCACTACCCCTCTCTCTGCCCTCTGTCTATGACCGATTGTGTTCTTTAGATCAGGCAGGCAGAGAGTAGAGAGTCCCTTGGCCTGCCTTGACCGCTTTGCCAGACTGGAGTTTGCTGTAAGCAGTCCTCGGACTACTCCTCGGACTATTCCTCCATCTCTCGTGTATCACCACAGGTCAAGACTTTATGGGCGCTCAGACACAGCTAGCACACACAAGGCCAACATACACACACATATACCGTCCACCCATGTCGGAAGATGTTAAAACCGCCCATGTTATCAATTAGTACAATTTAGTGGAGGGTTCAGGGGGGAATATGAATTTCACTGACACAGCCCGCCGAAGCGCCCGAGGCGGTCACTCGCCTGCCCCTCTCTATCCCTCCAGCCCAGCCCTGTGCAGTTTGATGGACGGGCTGCTCGGAGTGCTCTGATTGGCAGCGGGCTAATCTGTGTGTGATTGGGAGATAATGGCTCCAAATGACGGACTGACTGGCTGAGAGTGAGACATCTGATGGACGCTAATTAGCCTCTGTCTAATCAGGCCCGTCACTGGGGATCTTGTCAGGTTATTGATTACCCCGTGAACCGGGCACACCAGGATGCTCTTTTAATCCGCTAATGGGGAATCAATTAGCGTGTCTAGGGGAAGAGAGAATCCACTGCGTTTGTGTCCAGTGTGCCTGTGTGCTTTGCTCTGTGTTAGTGCTTGTTTGTGTCCAGTGTGCTTTGCTCTGTATGCTGTACTCTGTGTAACTGCTTGTTTGTGGGAGTCCATCAGTGTTAGAACACCGATAGTAGGGCAGTATATAACAATATCACTTTGTGTCTCTCTTCTCACTATCACACAGCAGTTATATATCGATGTCGATGCACAGTAAACTAGCGTAGCTTTATTTTTCACCTCCATGAACGCTATTTAAATTATTTACTTTCATCCAATCCAATGCTGTGTGAAGGCCTGGTCTGTATCAGAACACTGCTAAACTCAATGCCATAGCAGCGGATGGATGCTAGCCTCCATCCACGAAGTGGCCAAAACCTGAATGATCGATACATGAATCAGGTGGCTTTCATGTACGTCATCTGGGACTAAAAGGGTCACATAGAAATGACAGTGTGCTGCCCAAGTAGTTAACCATCATTGGCCCGGGGGCTAGACTAGTGGAACAGAGAGCACACGGTAGGGTGTTGTCTGGTGTCTGGCTGTCTGAGCTGATGTTGGCTCTGTGTGTTCTGCCCTCTGTAGCATTGGACTGCTGATGAGGCGCGTGTTTGTGATGAGGACAGTGGGCATGATCCTGCAGAGCTCCCTGCTGACCGTGCTGGAGCCCTCCCTACTCATGAAGGGTGAGTGACATGTAACGCACGCACGCACGCACGCGCACACACACACACACTCACTCACTCACTCACTCACTCACTCACTCACTCACTCACTCACTCACTCACTCACTCACTCACTCACTCACTCACTCACTCACTCACTCACTCACTCACTCACTCACTCACTCACTCACTCACTCAGACACTCACTCACTCACTCACTCACTCACTCACTCACTCACACACTCACTCACACACTCAGACAATCACCCACACTCTCTCTCTCACACTCACTCACTCACACTCAGACACTCAGACACTCACCCACACGCTCTCTCTCACACTCACTCACTCACTCACTCACTCACTCACTCACTCACTCACTCACTCACACTCAGACACTCACTCACACTCTCTCTCTCACAGATACATACACATAAACTGTTGTACAGGACTTGTAGTACTTATCACGATAGACACACACATAGAGTAAAGAGTGCATAGTCAAATGCATTCATACATGCAATCATATTTGACAATCAAACACATTTACAAATACATATTCATTCAAATGATTGACTTCACTGGCCATGTAAGCACTATGCATCCAACATGCAACTGCTTTTCCATCATGGCTACTGTAAGCTTTGTGTTGTAATCACCTCAAATTCTGTCAATCGTTGATGCAGTAGGTGCTTGATATTTTGATAAGTATTCAACTCGGTTGACTGTATCTGAATGTAAGTAAGTGTAAGCAAACATGGGAGAATAGGATTTCTCAGAAGTTGCTGGCTATACGTTCCAACGTTCAGCCTTTTCCTCCGCTTTAATGTCAATGGTGGGAACACAGTATGGGGCTCATTTTTTGTCTTTCATCAGCGTCCGCAGTGGCTGCTTAGACCGCCTTCTATGTTCACGTGTCTGCGGAGCAGGCTGCCGTATTCAAGTGCCGTCTTGCATACTTGTCGACAGTTCAGCTGGTTGGTGTAGACACGTGTGATGAGTTTGTGGCCCA
>NC_137913.1:14688957-14713957 GCF_963457725.1 Sprattus sprattus | reverse complement strand
CCCCCCCCCCCCACCACCACCTTTCCTCCACCCCTCTTTTAAAGGCCACCCACTACAGTTTCCTGGCCACGCTGGAGGTTCTGGGGAAGCTGAGCTTCAGTGCGCTATCAGGGGGATTGGTGGACTTGGTAGGCTTCGCCCTAGCCTACCTCCTCTTCTTCTCGCTGTCTGCGGCCTCTGCTCTCCTGGTGTGGAAGGCCACACTGACCGGACCTCTCAAAGAGCATATGAACACCAACCACAGTGAAAAGTGAAGGAAAAAAAACTTCACTGTATTTCCTTGGTGCGTGTGTGTGTGTGTGTGTGTGTGTGTGTGTGTGTGTGTGTGTGTGTGTGTGTGTTCATGGGTGTGTGTGTGTTCATGGTTGTGTCTGTGTTGGGTTGTGCGTGTGTGTGTGTATTAAGTGAAAAGAAACAAAGTATGGGGCTTGTGTCAAAAAAACAGCCAGCACAGCCTTCTTAAACAGTATCTAGCAATTGCAGTTAACCAGCATTTAGCCACAGACGCACCTCAGGAAGTACCTTTCTGAGAAAAGAAAAAGAACCAAAATTAATTGATTTTCATTTGCGCTGTTGGTCACGACCTAACAAATTGAAGGCAACGCTTACCCCTTGGCCTCTCACCCTTGACCTCTTACTACCTCTCAGTAGTGCTTCATCACACAGTTAAACAGATAGGCTGCATGAATGGTAGGCAGGCTTGTTTACCAACATCTAATAAATATTAAAGCCGTGCAATATAACCTAAGGTAACGCTATCTGTCCAGTGGACCATGAAGGTAAGTATAGTTTGCTCTTAAGTGCAATGAAGCCCTTCTGCAGTGTAACTACAGATCTACAGAGCATGTTGTATATTTCAGTATATCCAGATCATTCTTGTAACAGTAGATAGTCCACTTAGCAAAACCATGCACATTATCTTTGTATGAGTTTCAGGCTTTGGTAAATCACCAGGGGCATATAATGTATGGTGTAGATTTTCACAATCAAATCGATGTTATTCTGTAGTCTGATTGTTTGCCATACCACACCATTGAAACAAACATGTGTAGCACATTGTACTGTTTTTTTTATATGGTGTGAGGTTAGCTTGCCAGGTGCTGCGTTGCTTTTACTGGACCATTGAATCACTGATGCCTCAGGTTATAAAGTTGTATGCTGGGCGGGGTTTGGGTTAGGGTTAGGCTTTGGGTTAGACTGTCTAGGAAGAGATATGCTGCAGATTTAGAAAGAATAACAAGGCAACCACACCATAGGCTGCAGTAATGCTCCTGTTGAAGGATAGAAAACAAATGTGATTTGTGACAGTGATACTTGAAGACGCTTTCTGTTCAGTATATCCCTGAGTAGGCTTTGATAGCCCACTATAGTTAGCATTAGCATTGTAGCATTCATTAAGTGTGAGGTGTAGTGCCAAATACATTTTTCTTTTCTACAAAATATGTACCTTTACAGTTCAGAAGAAATAAAAAAAAACTACATAATGGAATGTGTTATGTTTTAGATAGCATAGTGCTTTATATTTTTTTAACGCATTTTTGTTTCTCTGACCTTGCCAGTTTGGTCTGTGTGCCTGATTGTTTACAGGTGTCGGAGTGTGGTGTATGCAGTGTGTGAGAGTCTTGAGTTTTGACGGTGTATTGTGTTGTACTGTACCAATGTGTTTATCCAATCGGTCGCCATATTTAGGTGTGGAGTCAAACTCATGTACAGTACTTTGTAAAATGTCACCCAGAGCTTACTCAGTAAGAAGAGCATCACCTCGGAATCTCCTCGATTTGGAACTGCAAAGCCGTTAGCTCACAAAGAAAAAGGCCACAAAGTATCAACCCTCCTAGATATACTGTATATCAGCCACGCTTATTTTCACTAATTGCAAGGCTCATTGACATAGTGAGTGAAAACACCTGGAGATTAATTCTGGTCATGACAAAGAATTATTTCACCTGGGGTGAATGAGAATCAAGAATGAACAGCGCCCTTTTTGTTTCAGTTGTACAGCACCACAGTTATGTTGCTCTGGTGTCTTTTCTTTAACATCAGGTTTATGCATATAGGAATTATGCAAGGAAACATCAGTAGAGCCCCTGTTTTAAACTAACATGAATGAATCACTAAGAACATGTAACAAGTGGTTCCATCAGATCTGGATTGGTTGGACAGCAGCAGGAGCAAACGCAGTGAAAGACTCTGTTATTGATGAATTGCAATAATTTGAATCTCCATTCATCAATATGAAAAACAGTTTAAGGAAAGCACACCCTGTCCCTACTCTCTGTACAGGGGCATGGCCAATAAATAAAGCTTCTACAGATATTACTGCATTGGTGTCTGTCCATTAGTGTGTGTGTGTGTGTGTGTGTGTGTGTGTGTGTGTGTGTGTGTGTGTGTGTGTGTGTGTGTGTGTGAGTGTGAGTGTGAGTGTGAGTGTGAGTGTGAGTGAATGCCATAGCAGTGAGAGAGAGAGAGACAATTCTAGCCAAGACAAAAACATCTGTCCCAAACTGTTTGAAATCAATACATCCGCTCCAAGCTAAACACAACACTTGACACCAAAAGACTTAACACCAATGACCACAGACTGAACACAAACCAGATGTGTCTGCCATGACCGAATACCCAGTGCAGGTTTCGGCCATGTCCCACCTGAGAGCTGCAGTGTGGAGCCTCCTAGGGGGGCCCCCATCAGAGAGGCGGTGGATGTCTGCACAACAGTAGTCCACCCCAGCCGATGAACTGACTGTACTGTACGAAGCATTACATCGTGACACTGTATACGCCCTCACACTATGGCGCTCAAATGACTCGACATGCTATGGGAAGGGGATTAGTGGCACTTACATACCCTGAATAGACTTCCACTTTGCTCATTTTCATTCACCGTCATTGTGTGCTTCTGGATGTACGGCAGCCAGAGAAAGAGGGCAAATGAAGTGTGGCTTAGCGCCTTCACGCCCGGGACAAAAGAGAGTCGTTCCTCTCCCAGCTTTCGCTGCAGCGCAAAAGGCATTCTTCTTACCGAAGGAGGCCCATGTGGATGAGCTACCAGAAAACTTCCTCCTCCACCCAACCCGACCCACCCAGCCTCACCCCCACCCAGCCATGATGCAATGTTGTGACACGGTTAAGAAGCACGGGCCTCTGCCTCAGCGCACCTGTTCATGCCTTAGAATGATGATGGCTGCCTGTTAATATTCATGTAATTTCATGTACCACAAACTTTGATCAGAACATGGTAAAGTGAAGTCACACTTTGTTGTTGTAGCTCAAACCAAGGCAATAGTTTTAAGGTTCTTGAAGCTGAATGCACAGCTACGTCAATGGACGTGATGTCGATCTAGGTCATAGGGATGGGTACCAAATGTACACATATAAGATGCATGCAAGTCAAAAGAGAAATCACATCTATTCTTAGCTATTATACTGAGCCATTGCGTGTGTCTGGCAAACTCAGTTGCTCAGGACAGTATTTTTTCAGGTGCTGAGGCTAGTTTTCTGGTAGATGTGTCTGTGTGTGTTTGTAGCAGGGGTTGTGCTCACAGCCTGAGGTCGAACATGAACATGCTGTTGCAAGAGGAGAGAGAAAGGACAGGACGCTCTATCCCACCGTGTAGATTAGAGGGAGACCACCAGCTGTGGGCGTCAGATTGGTGGGAGTCGCCCAGCTGGGGGAGAGATTTGTGGGACCCCCCTCCCTCGTTTTTACCCCATACCCCCCTTACTAGAGCTCCCACCCTCCTCATCCCGAGCTACTGTCTGTCTCTCTCTCACCCGCGGCATAGATACAGTCCTGGTAACAAGCTACAGTCTTTGCTCTGCTCTCCTCTCATCCCTACTCCTTTTTACATCTCTTGGTCATGCTTTTCGGGGCTTCTTTAATGTCATGCTCTGGCCACATGGTTTAAGAAGTCCTAAGAAGTGTTTGTTTCCCCCGTCTGTGTGTCCCTCAGAGATTATTGATTAACCTTCTGTATTCTGTTAGTCTGCCCTTGTTTTCTAAATACATCCTACAAAGGAAGTGTTTTCCGTCATTACCAAATACCCTTAGCTGACCTTTTGTTTGTAGGATATCAACCAGCTCTTATAGTCAGGAATATTTTTTTTTACTGGAGTCCATATCATTTTCATTGTGTCATCATACTCCATTTCATGAGGTACAATCCTAAGCTTTTCTCATGTTTTTGATTGTAAGAGAAGACATCAACCCTACACCAGTACACCATTTCATTGACTGGTAGAGGATAGCACAAGCCTCCATTCAGCTTCTGCCAAACTAATGGGTACTAATCGCCCTGTCACGAGACAGCCAACAATGTAAGCAAAACAGTGACAAAAGGCATCTGCGTAATATGTCTGATACAGAGACTTATTTATAAAAAAAAAGAACCCAGGGAAAAACAAAAAGGGAAAGTGAGAGGAGGGATATTCTTTGACTCATGACTTTTTATGCATTTTCGAAATATAGAGTTTCCTCTGTGCCAGTAGCAGGTGTAAAGATTGCAACATGTTTTAATCTCGGGGCCTGACACAAAAGTCTTTTGTGGAGCACCTGAAGGGTGGAGGTGTTGGCTTTATTTTTTGGTGTGTTTCTTTTTTATTTTTGTGCGTGATCTTTTTGTGCTCTAGCTGGCTGAATGCGCTCATGGGTCTTTGTCTGCCAGGGAAACCTTAGCCGGAAGGCGCGGAGCTGAGCGCCGAACGATGGCATCAAGTGTCTGAGCCTTTCCTCCGCCGCCATTTACCGGCCTTTTGTTTGTTTGCAGAACGTGAAATATAGACATGTTTTGAGATCAGATCTGCTTTCCGCTTCTCCTCTTCTTTTCCGCCTGTTATTCTTTTTTTTCTTCTTTGTTTTCTTCATGGTTTTTTATTCCCCTCATCTTTCAGCACAGGCTCTTGGGTGGAGACGTTATGGATTCTGATGATTTAGATATTCAGTATATTAGTATGTTCTTAGAGGGACTGACAGATATGTTTTTGTTATTTATTCATATTTTTAGGGGCTTATGCTAATTTTGGGCATGTAGCTTTGAATAATGAAATATTTACTTACACTTCTCTGAAAGGAAGCTGGCTGCCATGGTTGTTTTCTTTTTTTGGTAATCCAAGCACTCAAAGGCTTGGCTGGCTGCTGTGAGAGCCATGTCAAGTTCCAAATGAGGAAGTGCTTCTGGCATTTGAATGGGCTACCTCTGAAAGGCCCAAGGTGACCTGGAGGTCAAAATGCCCCTCATCAATGCAAGAAATCATGCGCCACACTGAAGTGTGCGACGTCGTCTCTAGGGATCCTGGAAGCCTATCCCGTCACAATTATTTTTGGGGGGTTTTTCTGCTCATTCCAGTGTTAAAGACACAGGTGCACCAAGCTTACTGTAGCTTCTGATTAAGTTTCCATTAAGAGGAGACTGAAAATTTGAGATATTTGTCGGTCAAATATCCTTGAAATATGGCCTCAAATCTAGCATGCCCTGACCTAAACTTTTGAACTGACAGTCTCACCACCCATCACTGGATATGTCAACTGTATTTTGTTTCTGTGTTTCTGATAGACGTCAATCACATCAACCAGGAGTGGTTTTTGCACACAGGGACACCTTTGAGTCAGGACTCCCCAATGTGCAACCCCTTAGCTAACTGAATTTAAATTGACATAATCTCACCGGTGACCACCCTGGTTTTAGGTGACACTGGCTCTAAGGTGACATCTAGGATCACCATCACACCCACCCGAGATGGCCTCAGCTCATAAAGAGCAATCCCACTCTCAAGCAAGGAGTCTAATTAGTGCTTCGGGACTCCTCGTGTTTAACTTCTCATTAACTAAGTGACAGCCCAGAAACACAAGATCATGGCGTTAGCCCATAGCTCTGCCTGTTAATGTATAGGCACAGGGTTAGGGCCCAATGTCCAGCTCAGGCCTGCAAGAGTTCATGTAGGGATCTGTAGGTTTTTCAGAAATCCTTTTTAAATGTAGACGTAACAGAGTGAACATGAAAACATATAGGTACAGTTGTCTCACGGGAACTAAAATTTCTCAGGTCATGTCTGATCAGATCATACAAACATGTGTACTGGCTTCAGTATGCTTATTTCAGCCTGTGTCTCAGTCTCTTTGTGATACTTATATCATTATTAACTGCATTAGATGTGTTATTCCAATTATTTGATCAAATATATGGAGTATATTTCATTTAAAATATCAAATATTCAGCTGGGGACAATTGTAACACACTCTGCAACTGATTGCATCCAGCAAGCGTAGTTAGCAAGTGATAAAGGTTAGCCACTCTTGTGACACCCTTGGTTTCCCAAGGCATCTGCTGCATTTAGATGGGAGTTAAAGAAGAAGTGAGGTGCATGTGCTTGAATTAGTGAAATAAATATAGAAATGAAAGATGTATGTTGCATAAATGTGAAAATAAAAAAGGTGTTACTTTAAAAACTACCAAAAGGCAAAAAGTGTTAAGACTGTATCTTGTCTCCCCTATTTTCAACAGATATTTGTCATAGTTTATTTTTTTTGCTGATGTTATAGAACTGTGAATATTGCACAGATCTGTTATGATGCTTAAGGGATTGTCTGATTACAGTCTGTAGTCTAGAGTGAGTGAGAATACTGGAAGTGTCATAATTGTCTTTATATAGAGCCTTATTATCATATAGTAATCATTTTCAGCTTATTCATTTGCATAGTAAAGCGAGAGGGAGAAGGGGGGGGGGGGGGATGGGGGGGGTTGGCCCTGTGCTATTTTTAACAATGTAAGACTAATCTGCAGAAAAATTTCAATGCACAATAGAGGAACATTGTAACATTGTGTTCTTTGCATTTGACTGAGAGGTAGGTGTGTGTTTGTGTGTGGGTGTGTGTGTGTATGGTGTGTGTGTGTCAAATATACTTCATGCTGCCAAGTATAGTTGACATGATTGAATATACAGTTTACATGATTGTGAAGTTGCTTGACTTGGTGATAGCAATTATATTGGCACAGCCCTGGGGCAGTCTCCATGGTAATGGCTAAATGATGCCTCTGTATATGTGTGCCCGTACAGACACTGGTCCTGTCCCGCTGGGATGTGTGCTAAAGAGGGCCGGTCTCTGTGGATAGATACAAAATAATGGGGTTCAATATCTCAGTCTGCGAGTATACCGTGTGTGTGTGCATGCGTGTTCTTGCCTGTCTGATGTATGATTGCGTATGCATTTGTTTGTGCACGCCTGTGTGTGTGTTTGTGTGTGTGTGTGTGTGTGTGTGTGCAGGGGCCTGCATGTGCATGTGTGTGTGTGTTATTGCCTGTGTTATATATGATTATATGATTGCCTATGCATTTGTCTGCATGCTGGTGTGTGTGAGTGTGTGCTTGCATGCATGTGTGTGTGTGTGTGTGTGTGTGTGTGTGTGTGTGTGTGTGTGTATTCCTACATGTATGGATATGATTGTGTATGCTATGCATTTTTGTGTGTGCACGTCTGGGTGCGTGCCTGCCTCTCTGCCTGTGTGTGTGTGTGTGTGTGTGTGTGTGTGTGTTTGCCCCCAGTGACGGCTTGGGTTGTGACAGGCTGCCAGGTCATATGGCATGGAGGGCGAGTCAGTGCTGCCTGTCCTCCACACGCCCCTGCCTCTCTTTCCCCCTCGTCCCCGCTGCCTCGTTTGGGCCATTAGGGCTGTGGCAGCAGACGCCCCTGCTGCCCTGACATCCCTCCATCCCCCCTCTCATATCTGTCCTTTTCATCCCCCCCGACCCCCATCACCTCGCCCACTGATAACCCCATAGCTCCCCGGGATCGTCGCGCTCTCTTCCCCATTGCGTCTCATCCAGCCCTGCCCTCTCCCTGGTGGACTTTACTGGGGGCTCTTGACTGCTGCACAGAGGCTGGGGATTGAGGGGTTCTAGTGTTTCAGTGGTTGGGGCTCCCCTGTTATTGAAATAACTTACGTGACAAGCAACATATATGTCATCTGAAGGGTAAACACAATGTGAGATGCTGTTGTCAGTAAATGTTGTATTCACCATTTCCTCTTTTTTGTTACTGTGTCATACAAACACATTATGAGTAGAAACTCATAATGCCATGTATTCTTTTGAAATACTAGAACTCTGACTTTGTAAAAAATTGTATGGTTTAAGTGTTTATGTATTTGTAACATTTTATTTAACGTGTTATTTGAGTGTTTAAAGTATTGCTTTTTAATATGAGGTAAACATGTGTATTATTTTCTTTGGTCTCTATGTGTCTCACCTAGCTATGTTTTTTCCCTTTGCGACAACGTCAGAAGTGGAGACCCATATTGGATTTCCTCTAAGCTGATGACTACACCTGTAAAGAGGTCCAAAGATTACCTGTGGCATAATACAGCCTAATTAGTCTTTCTAGAGTACCGTGTTCCCCAAATTAGAGCACACGCAGCCATGACAGTGATACCATGGAAGTGCACAGTAACACGTTCAGGCAACACTTTGATTTTCAGCACTTCTTCAGGTAATGTTTGTTGAACAGCGATAAAAGAGGCAAATTTAGGAGGCATTATACTGTATGTAAGGCTAGCGAGCTAACTCACTAACAGCCATTTAGATTGCCTTGCAAAGGGCAGAAACAACATTTCCATTCACAAAGGCTAGCTAGCTTGCCAACTGATTCAGGGGTTCCGACCCAAAGCATAAAGTACATGGAAAATAACCTGTGGCTGGTGGGAATGACTGCTTTTTTACATCCTATTCACACGACACATGTACCATTAACCCAAATTTTTGGATATTAATAAAAACTAGTTACCCACTCAATGGATTCAAAGAAATTGCATATGCGACTTCATAATGTGGTTTTTAAAAAGTAAACAATGTGATTTTTTTTTTAAAATGTAACGAAATGTGAATTGGTGACGATGGAGATGCTGGAGAAGGACAAGGAGAAGGAGAGGGGGATGCAGAGAGAAGGAGAAGGGGATGCAGAGAGAAGGAGAGTGGGATGTAAAGAGAAGGAGAGGGGGATGCAGAGAGAAGGAGAGGGGGATGCAGAGAGAAGGAGAGGGGGATGAAGAGAGAAGGAGAAGGGGGATGCAGAGAGAAGGAGAGGGGGATGCATAGGCGGTGCTTGACTTTGTAAGGAATTTTCTGGGGTGTGTGAGCGTGTTAAGGTGGGCTTGGGTGCGGGCCGCTCGTCCTCGGATGTAATTAGATGGTGATCCTCTGTGGCGAGATGGAGATGAGAGTGGCGCCTGCAAGGGCGGGTAACGATGATTGAGCCACGGCCTTCACAAAGTTACCCGCCTCATCTGATTGGCGTAATTCCTCTCAAAGTCAAAAGGGGGATATGAGGGGGGAAACAGACTTCTTGTCTGGTGTGTGTGTACTTGTGAAGGCAGCAGCTCAGAAGACAGTCAAGAGGGGTGCATGCCAACACAGATAAAGCCTAAATCCTTCATGCATATAAATCTATGTCTCGCAAATGCGTGTCAAAAATGGAGATTCATCACCTATAGAACAAATGGCATTTTATTTGTTTTTTTATGGAACTGTAATAACCTACCAATACACTGTAAGACTAATATCTTAGTCTCTGACTATGCTATATGACTGCATAGGGGTTAACAGCTCCCTGAACATACAGTACACACACACAAACACCTTTTCATTGTGTGTGTGTGCCTCAGTTTCGTATGGTGAAATGGTTTCTGATATAACTACTATACAAACATCAGTACAGGGAAGTTACATTGAGAGGTGAATGTGAGTTATGCAGGTATCGTGTGCTAACCCAGTGTGGAGATCATTGTTGTTCCCCTGTCAGCCCTGACAGCCTTGACAGTTTGTTGAAGATGACAAATACAAAGAGGCACGGTTGAGAAAGAAGACAAATCAGTCATCACTGTTTGCCTGAACACTGTATTCATCCTGCCAGCCATTTTTTAGCCACAGGTCTTCAACAACTGGCACAGAAGCAAGACAGTTGTGTCCCACTGAGAATGATCTGTGTGTCAGCGTGATCACGACTTCTGCGCACCATCCTTATGTATGGATTCCTGTGTGTGTGTGTGTGTGTGTGTGTGTGTGTGTGTGTGTGTGTGTGTGTGTGTGTTTGTGTGTATGCGAGAGAGAGAGCGAGAGAGATGGCAGATAGATGACGTTAGTGCGTGGAGATGGCAAGGAGACAAGGCTGAAACATGAAATCAATGTCTGTAATGAGTGTGATTGTTGTGGAGGGCTGCGGCGGCGGCGGCATTATCGCGGGCTAAACAAACTAATTTGGATAGAGGCATGGGACAGTGATGGAAACGCCGTTTAATTGGGGTAATCGCCATCCTTTTAGGGACCTGCTTGTCAAGACCCTGAGCTCTCTTCTGTTTCCTTCCATTACAATGCAGACGGCTCGGGCAGTGGAACATGGCCAAGAAAAAGTCTTGCCAGGGGGTTTTGAATGTCAGACACGTGCTCAGGCTTGATGTTTCAATCAGTCATCCTAAGTATGTCCCCTCACTGTTAGATTTCAACATTTTATTTGAATTACAGTTACATATTTACCAGACAATGACATTGCATATGTACTGTGGCTGAATACTACACAGTGAAGGTCTTGATTCTGTTAGAACAGGCTCCCCTGGCTATAAGACATAGCTTCAGCATTAGTAGTACTAGTGCTTAACCAATCATCTGCGGCAACATACAAATACCAGCACTGTAGGTTGGTGGGATGTCAACAACCTCTTGATCAGCATATAATGGTGGTGTTTGAACAGAGAAGTGCTGTGCGTTATTTGGTAATTGGTCAAAGAGATATGCACACAGAGGAAGTGCATCTGCGCCTTTTGTCTGACAGGTCCCTGTCCCCCCCAAACAGAACCCTCATCACCCCACCCCCCCAAAAACCACCCCAACCCTCCTCCCAAGCTACACCACCAACTCTTCCTCCCCCAGTCCCAGTCCTGCCTGGGTTCATTAGGGCATAATTGGGCTGTATTTGTGGGAAGCGTTTGAGTTGAAAGTGCACTAACTGTAGCCTTCTCCAATGGGCTCTGCCGCTGTCAAACAAAAAGGAAGAGGAGGATGCAGCTCTTGTCTTTGTGGTCTATTTTAGCCTGTTGTTGTTGTTGTTTTTTTTTGTTGTTCACTGAGTCAAGTTATAACATGAGTGTGAATAGTCAGAATTAAGTCTTGAAATGTGTGCAGTCAAGCAGAAAGAACAGTATTGGTTTTGATTGTGCAGATGGGCCAGGCACTAAAAAGAAAGTGAAATATTTGGAGGGGTTTAACTCAGACCATGTTATCCTTTCCTGAGACAAAAGACTTTCTCATGTTCTTGCACTGTACGTGGGGAAGTTACCCCCACCAGTGCCCAGGTCAATACATATTGTTTATGGAATGGAAAACAAAAGGATAAATCTGATGTCATGTCTAGACAAAATGCAAATGACCACGTTCCGAAGACCTTCTGAGAACCAGAGTGTTTTTCGGCGTCGGCGCGCCAAAAAAAAAACGCCCATCACAACACAAACATACACCCCAACCAGAAACACAAACATTATTGTCGCCATTGTTTTTGGAATAAACAGGCATTATCATTTAGCATTGTGGTCCTCATGTCCGCCGCGTTCGCAGAATTAATCTGAATTAGCTCTAATCCGGAGTGCTTGGGCTGGACTGTGTGATGTGGGGAGCGAGAGGGCCGTGGCTGGTTCATCGAGGGCTCATTAGGGGGAGCGCTGGGCTCTGTCTGACTTCCCTCCTCCCCTGCCTGTCCCAAACCAGCCACCCTGCTTGTGCCCCCCAAAATATCTCACTGTCTGTCTTTTAAAAATGCCTGGTCTGCTTTTAGTTCATTGTTTTCTCTTTCTTTTTCTGCCTCTCTCCTTCTCTTTGTTTGCATTCTTTTCTGATTGCTGACATTTATGCTGGGAATATCCCATGTTTCATAGGATGTGCATTAACCGTTCTTTGTGTGTGCCCATAAAAAGAAACAAAAAAACAACAAATCCCTACTTGTCTCAAACATCCTATTGTCTGAGTCTAGTGTCTCTCTGACTGACTTACTCACTGACTGTCTGAACTGTGATACAATATAAAAAAATTAGGGCTGTAAAAATTAGCGTTAATCTATGAGATTATTGTGGTTGAGATTAATGCAATAAAACATTTTAATGCGGTTAACGCAACTTTGTTTACTTCCGGTGTGCATTGACCCCTGACACGAAACAGCCACGTGCCTGCAGTCAGTTAGATAGGAGAGGCCGAGACGGTAGTGGAATATGAAGAGAGCTGAGGGATTGTTGTGCGGAAAGTGATGAAAAAAAAATGACGGAACAATCGACCAAACTAAAGTTGTATGTAGCATTTGTCAAGCTGAATTTAGCTATCACAGAAGCAGCTCGTCTTTAAGTTATCACCTTAATGCAAAGCACCTGACAGAAAGCAGTCCCAGGTTAGATGGTCGCCAACCCACACTCCACAACTTTTTTAGGAAAATAACTAGACTAGTCCGTGAAAAGGTTACCAACACCGTAGCAGTTTGGGTTTCCGGTGACTGTCGGCCCATCAACAGTTGAAGACGGTGGGCTGACTGGGGTGTTCCGAATTGCTTCAGGGGACAATTCTTGCGATTAACCGTCGAGGGGCACCATTGTGTCTCCCATACATTCCTTGTATGACGCAGAGAGAGCATGAAAAAATACCATTAAACAACAATGTCTAAAATACACGCTGTCTGAAGTGATTACTTGTTAAGATTTAGTCTTTAGAAGAAAAACAAACTTTTAATCGCGATTAATCTAAATGAATGAATTTCAAAATGTGAGATTAATTCGTTAATTTGTTTTAATCTATTTACAGCCCTAAATTTATTTTTTTTAAATATTACAAGCTTGTTTGGTAGTGTCTCTTCCGGATCCACCGGTTCCTGTCTTTCCCACCCTCCTTTGCTTGTGGCCATAGAACATTTCCCGCTCTGGCTCATAAAATCCCTGTCGGCATTCAAAGCACGTCATCCAGAATGTTTGACTGTCTGCTCCTCATTCTCACCTCAAATGTAAACTGACACATTACATTTACAAAAGTTACAATGTACATCTACAGTGCAAGCAATTTAAATTGAATTAAAAATTAAAACATTTACAAACATCTATTTATCTAAAGTTATAATGCAAATAAACATACTGATGATGTTAGTGTGATGTGAGTGCTTCTGCAGGATCCCCAGGTTTTGGTATCAAGTAATGCCAAGATCACAGAGGGGTGTCCTCAGGAGCATGTCTCCTCACATCCAGATAGCAACAAAATAAAAGTTAGTGTTCAAATTCGGTACCATTTATTTAACCCTTTAGTCTCCAAAACACTCTACCTGACTTCTCATCGACCTCTTGCTGACAGTCCGACTGCATTGCAGAGCTTCCTGTAGAAAATCTATCAACAGTTAATTGTTCTCTGCAGGTTCTTTGAAAAGCTAAATGTTATATACAGAACCTTTACCACATTAGGGTCCCTTTGCTGACAAAGGGATTCTTCACAGATCGATCTGCCTCGCCTTTGCATAACTTCTTTCCCCCAGGAGTGGTGAGGTGAACTGGAATATTGAATCTTTCTTTTGTACTAAAAACTCTTTTCAAAACTCTTTTGTCATTTTCTACAGTTTTTGTACAATTACATGTAGTCAGACAATGCAGTCTGTCAATGGTGGAAGAAAGCGGTTTATTTTAACGCAGATTCATGCCCCATAAGATTTCACTGCATAGCGTTCTAACTTAATGCCTACCTAGTAAAAATTTAGATTAAAAATATGCAGAAATAGGGCCCTTTAAAGTTCCCTTAAAATCAGATCCTTAAGGTAGGGCACTAACCAGCCATGGCTGCTAACTTTGTTGTCAGTTGACATTTTGCACAACACAATAATTAAACAACCAAATCAAATATCTAACATCCCTTTTTTCCAGTGGCACCATTGGTCTCTTCTGTCTGTGGGCAGATCATTCTGTCTCCACGTCATCCTCTGTGTGAGTGTGTGTGTGTTTGTGTGTGTGTGTGTGTGTGTATTAGTCTGTCCTTGTATGTCCTAATCTGTCTGTGCTTAAGCCTGTCGCTCTGTCTATCACTCACTCACTCTCTCTCGTTCTGTTGCTCCATCATCACCATATTTGTCTTCCTGAATCACTTCATGTGTGTGTGTGTGTGTGTGTGTGTGTGTGTGTGTGTGTGTGTGTGTGTGTGTGTGTGTGTGTGTGTGTGTGTGTGTGTGTGTGTGTGTGCGTGTACTTGTATGTATGTTTGGCTGTTGGGCTTTTGTCAAGGATTCAGGGGCGAGTAAGACACTGTAGCACACAGCTGTCAAGAACACACACACACATGCATGCGCACACAGACACATGCACGCACTCACACATACACACATACACACACACACACACACACACACACACACACATGCATGCACACACTGTACGGCCCCTTACCCCACGCTGCTCTCCTCCCCGCCACGCTCCACCGCGCCCCTTGGGATTATACCGGGGTCGAGGGGGGGGCCAAGGACGACTGGGAGGGGGAATTAGGAAACATATTACTGTACCCACCTGTCAAGGCCCTCATAACACATGGCATGTGATCCACACACACACACATACGCACACGCACACGCACACACTCAACACACATTGGAACACATACAACGTGGTCCACACGTCAGAACCCATGACACGCTGCCTCCATGTTCTTGTTGCCTTTAGCATGTCAGCCGTGTGTGGATGAAGCAGGTTGTAAATCCGTATGTAAGACAAGTGCCGTGGTCCACCACAGGAGAGGTTTCTGGGCATTAACATGCATGTGTGTGCTTATATTACTAGAACACGTGATGACTCACACACACACACACACACACACACACACACACGCACACACCTACACACCTACACACATGACTTCTAGGCCCTTTTTAATTAAACATCTGTAGTCATATTTCAGCAGGAAGATGGTATCCGTGCTGTCATGTAGCGCACATAATTATTCACTGGCATTGTGGCACTGCACCTAAATACACTTAATGGCTGATGAATTGGATCTCTCCTTCTCCACCACCTTCCTTTCTTACACGGACGGTGTCACTGGTAAGGATTAAGGAAGCACCTGAAAACATGCACTTGTTGTGGGCTCACCTTCCAGACAGGGTCCATATGACAGGTTAGTTTGTTTGGTCAGATCTCTGCTCAGAATTTCCCCCAATCAATCAGTTAGGATATTGATCCGTTCTCAAGGGACTTGAAAGGGTCTCTAAGGGGCTCCCTGGTCTAACAGTGTTTATTTGAGAGAGAGACAGAGAGATAGAGAGAGGGAGGGAGACAGATGGCTGTCATTGTCTGAGAGCAGATATGCACATTTCCGTAATGGCGGGAATCAAACATACCAAACATATGTAGGGCCCAGCAGGAGCCAGCAAGTGTGAGTAATGGGCATACATCTGACCACACTCTCCAGTCTTCCGCCCCGACCAATTAATGGGGTACAGAAGGCATGTCAACGCAAAGGGTTTCTTTAGCTGCTTGGCTGGTCACGAATGTGCCTATGTTCTGTGTATATAGCGTTAACGTGATCAGAAGTGATGAATAATGATAAACAGGAGTGTTCACTCAATGTCACCCATCAGTGGTGTCCACACTTTTAGTGTCCCATCAGTCACATCTAAGTGTCCCATCAGTAACATCTTAATTGAACATCAGTCACATCTTAGTGTCACATCAGTCACATTTTAGTGTACCATCAGTCACGTCTTAGTGTCCCATCACTCACGTCTTAGTGTCCCAGTAGTCACATCTTAATTGAACATCAGTCGCATCTTAGCATCACATCAGTCACATCGTAGTGTCCCATCAATCACGTTTTAGTGTCCCATCAATCACATCTTAATTGAACATCAGTCACATCTTAATTGAACATCAGTCACATCTTAGTATCACATCAGTCACATCTTAATTGATCATCATTAACATCTTACTGTCCCATCAATCACGTCTTAGTGCCCCATCAATACTTTTTGAATACATTTAGTTTCATCAGTGAGGAGACATTTACATGTCAATCCCATCAGTCACATCTTAGTGTCCCATCAGTTATGTCTTAACTGAACATCAGTCACATCTTCATTGAACATCAGTCACATTTTAGTATCACATCAGTCACATCTTCATTGAACATCAGTCACATTTTGAGGAGACATTTACATGTCAGTCCCATCAGTCACATCTTAGTGTCCCATCAGTTATGTCTTAACTGAACATCAATCACATTTTAGTATCACATCAGCAACATCTTACTGTCCCATCAGTCACATCTTACTGTCCCATCAGTCACATCTTAGTGTCACATCAGTCACATTTTAGTGTACCATCAGTCACATCTTAACCGGACATCAGTTACATCTTCGAGGAACCCTGGTCTTGTTCCCATTAGTGATACATGGAAGAGAGCATCATTATGAGAATGCTCTCTTCAAACTGACATTTTGCTATTCCCATTCAGTGGCTATAAACCGTGGAAGAGGCCCTTTTGCCTAATTGTGTAAGACGGTTTACTTTCAATGAGTCAGGAGTAAAAAGGACGAGGACCCGGGTTTACCGTCGGCATGGGTCTAAGACATGGTAGAGGGAAATATAATGAACGGGATGCAAAGGGAAAAAAAAGAGTGAGATGAACAAAAACAGGGGAGAGAGTGGAAGAGAGGCAGAAAGAGAATAGTGAGTGGTCTAACTTCTGATTATATGTCAACGCAAAGGGTTTCTTTAGCTGCTTGGCTGGTCACGAATGTGCCTATGTTCTGTGTATATAGCGTTAACGTGGGTCTTGAAAATAACTTTTTGAATACAATCAGTTTCTTCAGTGAAGAGACATTTCAAGCATTTTCCATATGCTGATTATATACTGGTATTAACTTTGGGCAACACTGCTGTCAAACGTCAATGAAGTGCTCCCCAGTGATGATCAGAAGTGATGAATAATGATAAACAGGAGTGTTCACTCAATGTCACCCATCAGTGGTGTCCACACTTTTAGTGTCCCATCAGTCACATCTAAGTGTCCCATCAGTAACATCTTAATTGAACATCAGTCACATCTTAGTGTCACATCAGTCACATTTTAGTGTACCATCAGTCACGTCTTAGTGTCCCATCACTCACGTCTTAGTGTCCCAGTAGTCACATCTTAATTGAACATCAGTCGCATCTTAGCATCACATCAGTCACATCGTAGTGTCCCATCACTCACGTTTTAGTGTCCCATCAATCACATCTTAATTGAACATCAGTCACATCTTAATTGAACATCAGTCACATCTTAGTATCACATCAGTCACATCTTAATTGATCATCATTAACATCTTACTGTCCCATCAATCACGTCTTAGTGCCCCATCAATACTTTTTGAATACATTTAGTTTCATCAGTGAGGAGACATTTACATGTCAATCCCATCAGTCACATCTTAGTGTCCCATCAGTTATGTCTTAACTGAACATCAGTCACATCTTCATTGAACATCAGTCACATTTTAGTATCACATCAGTCACATCTTCATTGAACATCAGTCACATTTTAGTATCACATCAGTCACATCTTACTTGAACATCAATCACATCTTAGTGTCACATCAGTCACATTTTAGTGTACCATCGGTCACATTTTAGTGTCACATCATCAGTCACGTCTTAGTGTCCCATCACTCACATCTAAGTGTCCCATCAGTAACATCTTAATTGAACATCAGTCACATCTTAGTGTCACATCAGTCACATTTTAGTGTCCCATCAGTCACGTCTCAGTGTCCCATCAGTCACGTCTTAGTGTCCCATCAATCATGTCTTAATTGAACATCAGTCACATCTTAATTGAACATCAGTCACATCTTAGTGTCACATCAGTCACATTTTAGTGTACCATCAGTCACATTTTAGTGTCTCATCACTCACGTTTTAGTGTCCCATCAATCATGTCTTAATTGAACATCAGTCACATCTTAATTGAACATCAGTCACATCTTAGTATCACATCAGTCACATCTTAATTGATCATCATTAACATCGTACTGTCCCATCAATCACGTCTTAATGCCCCATCAATACTTTTTGAATACATTTAGTTTCATCAGTGAGGAGACATTTACATGTCAGTCCCATCAGTCACATCTTAGTGTCCCATCAGTTATGTCTTAACTGAACATCAATCACATTTTAGTATCACATCAGCAACATCTTACTGTCCCATCAGTCACATCTTACTGTCCCATCAGTCACATCTTAGTGTCACATCAGTCACATTTTAGTGTACCATCAGTCACATCTTAACCGGACATCAGTTACATCTTCGAGGAACCCTGGTCTTGTTCCCATTAGTGATACATGGAAGAGAGCATCATTATGAGAATGCTCTCTTCAAACTGACATTTTGCTATTCCCATTCAGTGGCTATAAACCGTGGAAGAGGCCCTTTTGCCTAATTGTGTAAGACGGTTTACTTTCAATGAGTCAGTAGTAAAAAGGACGAGGACCCGGGTTTACCGTCGGCATGGGTCTAAGACATGGTAGAGGGAAATATAATGAACGGGATGCAAAGGGAAAAAAAAGAGTGAGATGAACAAAAACAGGGGAGAGAGTGGAAGAGAGGCAGAAAGAGAATAGTGAGTGGTCTAACTTCTGATTATAAGCCCTCCATCCCACCCCCACCCCCACCCCTGTTTGCTCCCTGTTTCTCATTGCCTCTTTCTCTCTGTCTTTGCCTCCCTCTCTCTCTTTCTCTGTCTTTCCCTCTCTTTCTCTGTCTCTCCCTCTCTCTTTTTCTCTCTCCCTATCTCACTCTTTCAGTCTATCTACCCCTCTCTCTCTCTCTCTCTCCCACTCTCTCTCCTTGTCCCTCTCCTTCAGTGGTGCGCATGCATGGACGCTGCTGTCATCCTTCCAAGCGCGCCTCTCCCTCCCTCTGCGCCTAAACGTTCCTGACAGCCAGCAGCTCATTAGGGGAGACGGTCATTTTGTTTCTCTGTCCATCGGCTCCCTGGGACCCCAGCAGTAGTGAGGTGGTGTGTGTGTGTGTGTGTGTGTGTGCGGGGGGGGGGGGCAGTTTGGGGTGGGGGATGGGTCAGAGTGGGGTTTTTGTTGTGAGGGGGAGGTGGGCAGTTTTTTGTAGGGGGTGGGCTGAAGGGGTGGTAAACGACTGCCTGAAACAATACCACTGTTTGTCCGCAACATGGCCGGTCCTATGTCCTGAGACAGGGATGGGGAGGGTGACAGTCAAGCCCCCTCTGCATTCACTCTTCACAAAGACATAATTAATCAAATGGGCAAATGGTACAAGAAATTGGCTCTTGAACATTCTGTGCTGTGCAGAGGTTACTATAGAAACGATGTTGTTTGATGAGTTTGGTGTGAGTGTGTGTTTGTGAAAGTGGCAGAGTATTTGTCAGCGTGTGTGAGTGTGTGCATGCCTGTGTGTGTGTGTGTGTGTGTGTGTGTGTGTGTGTGTGTGTGTGTGTGTGTGTGTGTGTGTGTGTGTGTGTGTGTGTGTGTGTGTGTGTGTGTGTGTGTGTGTTACTGTAAGTGTAAGAAAATAGAGAGAGGGCAGATGAGAAAGAAAAAGAGAGGGATAGAAAGAAAGGGAGAAAGAGAAGCACAAAACTCCAAAGTGGATTTAGGTTCTCATCCAGTCACATTTCATTTTCATATTTTCTCACTTGTGAAGGACCTTTAATTAATTCAATCATACACTTATACTGACAAATTACAGGCCCCCTTTCTCAATGCACACACACACACACACACACACAGGCTGCATAATCACATACAATCCTGTGATTAGTGGTTTCAAAGTCAATTATCAATTTCTGTTTATGCTGCCATAACAGCCAGTCCAGGTTCATTTCAGTCTGCAACTAATGCATAGGAAGTCATAGATAAACTATAAATCATTTCATTAGACAACTGCTCATTTTTCTTCATCTTTTTATAAATGCATCATGTCAAGATACAATGGAATAGACTATTGTCATTCACAACTTTCTTTTGCTGAAACAATTCTGTGTTTCCATTCTGATTGCAGCTAGCCATGTGGATAATGAGTGGTGATTAACACTAGTCATTAGCTTTGATTACAGCAGTGGTGGACAATGTAGTGCCCATTGGGAAATACACTCTAGGCACCCAGTGAGTTTCTTATTTGAGAGAATGAGTTTTTTTCCACACATCATACTGGACCTGATGATGACGTGCACCTGACAATATAACATCCTGTGATCATTGTCAAAACTCATAGCATTGGACTGCCTCTTTCAAACATCAAAGATACTTAATTTCAAAATTACAAAGGTACAAATGTCACAAAATACAAAGTATTTATAAAGTTGCAAAATAACAAAGTAATTACAAAGTTAACAAAATAACCTTTCCAGTAACTGGTTCATGTTGGATACATCATCCATGTCGTAGGAGTAGGTGTAGGAGATTCTGGAAAAAGGGCAGCCAAGCCTTGCATTTCCCCCTTGGATGCACATCTGAAGACCAGAGGTTCTCCTGGAGTTGCCTCTGCTGCGGCGGCTGCATCAGTCAAGAAGTTAGTTTGAAGTTGCGAAGTAGCACGTCCTTTGGCAGGCAGGCTGCGGCAGCGGTGAGGCCCGGTGAGAACCCTCCCTCGGCTGCTCACTCCTCTGCTCCTCTGTTACCGCTCCGCAGGCCCCCTGAGCCAAAACAACCGCCTCTAAACAGCTTGAGCATCCCCCTTTACCGGGAGTAGAAAAATGCCCCATTTTCTTTGCGCTTTGAATCTGACATTTTTGGCACATTAAGTATTGGACATTAATAAATTAAACCTAACGAAGTGACATGAAAGCAGAGAGAAAAGTCAGATGGTACAATGCAAGAAAGTATAAAAGATAGAGAGGGGGGGGGGGACAGAGAAACTTTCTTTAGCTCCAATTAGCTAATACTTTTTTAGCCATCTGAGAGTGTTTTTCATGTTCACTTATTTAACCACGTAGTGAATTATTTAAAGGGAGGAAGAAACTGTTGTGAAAAAAGAGAGATAAGTTATGTTTGTGCCAGTAAATGCTCATTTGTGAGAAAAAAAAATCGGGGATCGCTTTGAATTCATTTTACTGGTCATTTAATTTAATTAGTAACCCATTGGGCATTTTTGTTACATTGAAATAATCATAGCCCTGAAGCCGTGTCCTCGCAGTTCATTTCAGTGTTTACTCAGAATCCAGGCCCCGTCTGTCAGTTTTGCGTTAAGTTTACACTAAGAGTAAGGCCACACTAAGCGGATTTTCATACTTTCCGGAACGTAACCTTGACAAACTGGCCTCCCGGCCAGATAAATCTGCCATTTGGAGCGTTACTTTCCGTCAAGGTTAGAATCCCCTCTCCAGAGTGGGAAGGTTGCAATCTACCCTGCTATCAGGGCCTGTCTGGCCGCAAATCGGGTTTGAATCCGCGAATCTGATGACGTAATTATCCCACGTGAACGCTGGAAGCTGTCAAGTAGTCACGTACATCTTCCCAATCGCAATAAAAACAAAAAAATGTAAGTCTTCTGTTCTGTTTATGGCTGGCAAACAACGATCTAAGAAGGGCACGTTTTATTCACTGAGTTACCAAAGCAGTCTTCTTTATGGGGACTAATTTACACTGCACTGAATTACACAACTAATATTACTAGATACATATAATAGTGGACATTACACTAGGCAACATGGATCTCATTCATATCTCATCCAGTCGAAATCTTAGCAGGATTGAACACATCTTTATTACAGCGTATCAACATAAGAACAGAACATAGCTAAATCTCCGCTTAGCGTGCTAATCACTACTAATAGCACTAGAAGGTAGCCCAAAATGTGGTATTTAATACACACGATCTATCACAGTAGCAACTTCATGAAAACCCTTACTTTCATTAGGTATGCACATAATGCATCACATACAGGTCGAACAATGATGATTTAAGCATAGGAAATGTATAAGGCACAGTATGGTCAACTACTTGGCGACAAACTGAACTGTCACCAACTTAACTAGTTGTAACTTGTCGTCTTCTTCTACGAGTCTTCTTCTCCATTTCCGGTAGCACCCTTCACAGCGCCACCAACAGGCCTTGCATATGTACTACAGCATATTCACCAGTTTCAATGGGTGTGTGTGGCCGTAGAACAGCGCAGCACAGCTTTGTCTGGCCGCGATTGACTAACCCCGAATACGTTCCGGAAAGTATGAAAATCCGCTTAGTCTGGCCTTGGTCTAAAACAATGAGAAGAGTTTCGTGTTTGTCGTCCATGCAACAGGAATCCGGCAGATAATGGGAAACAGGGTAAGGATACACCCTCTCCTTTCTTTTGCTGGTGCCAACAGAGTTGATGTTCTCATGACTTACTTTCCAGCATTACACACCCTCTTTGGAGTCAGTTTTCCCCATATAGGGTGGCATTGCATCAGTTAGCCACTCAGAGCCATGTGGTGTGAGGAGTCCATTTCATAGTCATAAGCCTCTCTGCTGAGGACACCTCCATAGCATCCCCGCATTCATTAGCGCTAGTTAGCATACAGGAAGTAATATGGCGATTCAGTCATTAAACCTCAGTAGGCATTGCTGTGGAGATAACGGCTCCATGAAATGTTAATGTGGGTTGTCAGCGGACGGAGCGAGAGTGCCACTCGGGTCTGGAGCAGAGTGGGCTGGCGCTGTGAGCTGTGGTGGCACGGGTGCGAACGAGAAGTGGGCCGGCACCAGCGGGTAGCAGCGGGCAGCGCCCGGCGAAGCGAGGAGTGGGAGGAAGAGAAGGAGGGGGAGGAAGAGGAGACCATGAGACACGGCCAGGAATGTGGAAGGGTGGAGTTGCTGGACCGCCTCGCTTCCTCTCCTTTTCTCCCCCGAGGCACGCATGAGCGTCGGAGAGCAAGAGTGATGAAAGGACCACGAGAGAAGAGAGAGAAGAGGCCGCGTCCACTGAGGTAGTCGGGGGAGGAGAGGAGGACACGTTACCCTGAGAGAGAAGGAGAGAGAAAGCGCTTCAAAAAAAAAGGGGAAAACACAAACAAACAAACACAAAACATGTGAGAAGAAAAAAGGAGATACAGTACAGAGGCACCAAGGTCCTTTCTCTAATTACACGCATATTGCATATATTAATAAGGTCTAATGAGGAATTTTTCAATAGTTTGTTTTCCCTTAATATGAATATTTCCTTTTCATTTCCACGTTACATGGGCAAGAGTTCTTTCGGATGATTATACTTCTGCTCTCGATCGAACTGCTTTGTGTTTGTGTGTGTGTGTGTGTGTGTGTGTGTGTGTGTGTGTGTCAGTGTGTGTGTGTGTGTGTGTGTTTGTGTGTACATCAGAGAGATCCGAGTTTCAATAGTGTAATGGTTGTTTCCTCATTGTGCCTCTCAACACAATTCTTCTCCTCTTTAGCTATCTTCAGCAAACCCCCAACAATGACCCCATCTACTTCCATGGAAAAACTATTAATTTAATAATTATGGTTCAATTATGAAGTAATCTGTCAGATGGAGGCAGATGGTGGTGAATGCCTCTTCCTCTTTGATGAGAGGCAGCAGAGCGTGATGAATTGTGCTAATATTAAAAAGAGACTGTCCATATTGTGTACATGCGTAATGAATTGCCCCGTGGCTGAAACAGTGAATATGCATTAAGATTTCTCCGAGGGAGTTTTAGCCACAGTCCATTTTGCCCCACACCACCCTGGGGTAAGTGCAGGCCTGTCCATTTTACAAGTCTGCACATCGCAGCCTAATCATTTCAGCCCACTTCTCCTATCACCGACCTTCAACCCTTAACACTACTCTGCCTACTGTATTTAGCACCGCTCTCCAAAGCAAACACTCTAAATGAATAGTAATGACTGGTATTAGGAGCTGTTTCTCCATAAGAGTCTCCATGCTGCTATAGTAACACACTTGGATGTGCCCTGGTGTTCAATGGTCAATGTAAGAACAGGCGACATACAATGACTTTTATGTGTTGTAATGTTTACTGTATTTAGTTGTTTTATCTTCAACAACAGCCTATATGCATGTTTCCTCACTTCTGTGAATGGCTGTGAAATACAGTAGTATATATCCTTTATAAATCCTCTAATGCAACTATTACAGGAAACCTGCCACCCTTGAATCTGGTTTCCTGAAAACTGATGATGTTCGTTAGCTGCTCTGGATAGCCTTGTATTGTATGTCTGCAAAGGTGTTAATCATAAGTGTATATTGAGGTTAACATTACAAAGTCTACCAAAGGCACATTTGATGCCACAGTAGTATCGTGTCCCATCTCAGAAGGGCATGTATATGGTGTATACAGTAACACTTTCGTCAATGCGATGTATTGCATTTCTATGTGTTTCTCCCTGTCCCAGGCTATCGTATTGCAATGTACACAAACGCTATACCATAATGCTGTTTTTCTGTTGTGACATTGTTTGCATGTAATATTATGCTAAGTGCCTCGTTGCCGGAGCAGATGGTGAGAAAGGCTCTCGAGTCTGATGCCTAGTGCATTATCAGCATCCTCATCCTCATCCTCCTATACAGCAAATCAAAAACAAAAGCCCCAAGTGAGTGACGCCTGTGATGAGGTGTATGTGTGTGTCTGTAGGGGGGGGTTTAGGGTGCCCATGGGGCTGGGGTATTAGTCGGGGATCAGGGCAGCACAAATGAAAGGACTTGCTTTGCTACAACCCCCACCCCCAATGTCCCTGGACTGGTAGGAAAGCTGCTTAGGGGGCCTCTGTAAGAGTGCTGCAGACCTGCATCACCCCAGCACAGCTTCTGCGCAGGCCCAGTCATCTGGACCACAACAGCAGACAGGCACATGATTGATCCGGATCAGCACAGACACAGACCTGATGAAGCAGGTATCTGTGGTCTAAAAGAAACACACACGCACCCACACACGCACACACGCACACTCGCCCGCACGCACTCGCACGCACACACACACACACACACACACACACACACACACACACACACACA
>NC_137913.1:14681457-14686457 GCF_963457725.1 Sprattus sprattus | reverse complement strand
TTCACCCCTTTCCTCTCTGCAGGACAGGGGTTACTTAACCTGTGTTGACTGATGACACGGGGAAATGTTAAGTGTGTAGCGTGGTTGTGATCTTGCGTGTGACACAGAAAGATCAGGGCAGGGCCAGGTTTCAAGACAAAGCGCAGGGGCTCATGTGTGGAGCTTGCCTTTATTATGTCAGCATGCCTGCGCTATCCTCCAGCGTATACATTAAGGAGAGACTCGTAATGAGGTAACCTATACACAGGGCCTAGTGACGGTCTTGACCTAATTGCAGAGGTTCACAGGTTCACAAGCGAAAAGGTGTGGCGTGTCCTGTCTTCTTTTTTCTCCTCCACAGCTGCCTTTACTCTCGTCCAGGCAGAAGAGTTTTATTACTTTTACTACTTTTATCATGATTATAGTTATCCAAGAAGCCTATCGGAACATCGGGTTCTGATACGATGTTGATCATTATTTTACTCCATGCATTTCTCTTGCTGCTTGTTTTTATTGATTTTGTGTAAAGTAATTTGAACTGCAACTGTTGTATGAAATGTGCTGTATAAATGAAGTCTTACTTACTTACTCGTTATGTTGATTCATGTTCTGTTCACCTGTTGGTTTTTGGGTCAGACATTTTGTATGTGTGTTTTTTACACAATAATATTTATTCCGTAATACTCAATTTTCTTTAATTGGATGGCACACATTGCGGTATCTAAATAAACATGCGGTTTTGGTCAATTCAAACTATACTGAATAGGCTCTCACAGACCTGTAGACTATGTTCTACATATACTGAGTACACAGTGCCCTTAACATGCAACTGTATTACACAGGGAAATATTATGCAAATATTCAGCAAGAAGTGATGCAGATGCAGTTTGTGAAGACTATAAGAGCCATTGAGAGTAAAGACTTGCAGCTCTGGGGAAAGAGAGAACTATAAAAGTGCGATCATGAATAGATGAACAGATATAGTGGGGAGATAAATTAATAACTAGAGGAGTCGAAGACTGTTTTATGAATTATGTACACGTAGAATACAATTCTAAAAGAATTATAGAATTGCAAAAAACAGGTAGAGAGCCAAAAAGAGAGACAAAAATAAGGGAGAGACAGTGAGAGAGAAAGAAAGAGAAAAAAAATGTCTTCAATGCTGACAGACACAAACACCTATGACATTCTTTCACATGCACTAATGTGTGGAACAACGTCCTCAACTCCCTCCATCTCTCCTTCTGCTCTCTCTACCTCTCACCCTCATTTCTCTCTTTATCTTTCCTTCACCTCTCTCTTTATCTTTCCTTCATCTCTCTCCTTCTCTCTCCTTCTCTCTCCTTCTCTCTCCCTCACCTCTCTCCTCCACCTCTCTCTTTCTCTCTTCCTCACCTCTCCTTCTTTCTCCCTCATCTCTGTCTCATGTCTCCTTAACTTCTCTCTTTCTCTTGCCTTCACATCTCTCTTTATCTCTCCCTCACCTCTACTTCTCTCTCCCTCATCCCTCTCTTTCTCTTTCCTACACCTCTTTATTTCTCTCTCCCTCGCCTCTCTCTTTCTCTTTCCTTCATCTCTCTCTTTCCTCCACCTCTGTCTTTCTCTCTCCTTCTCTCTCTCTCTCTTTCTCTTTTCTTCTTTTCTTCCTCTCATCTTCTCTTGTCTCCCCATTGCCCCTCTCTCCTCCCCCTTCATCTCTTCTAACCCTCCTCTCTTCTCTTTCTTTCCCTCTCTCTTTCTCTCCACACCTCCCTAAATAATTCAGCGGGGATCCACACATGAGTGGCCGCTATGGGGACTCGGCTAATGAATTGTGGGGGGAAATGAAGCATGGAGGCAGGAAATAAAAACTTCCCGACGGCTCCTTCCAGAGGAGCTTCAGGAATTTTGTCTCCCACTGTCCTTTAGTGCCGGTAAATGTTAGCGCTCCTGGTCCCAGGCTAGGAAATGCTAAACATGCCCCCAACTGAAGACCACCAGTCTGGCTGGAGAGAAGCGCTGACATTTCCCTCCTGTACGTATGTGTGTGTGTGTGTGTGTGTGTGTCTGTGTGTGACTGTGTTTGTGTGTGTGTGTCTGTGTGTGTGTGTGTGTGTGTGTGTGTGTGTGTGTGTGTGTGTGTGGGTGTTAGTGAGTGAGTGAGTGAGTGAGTGAGTGAGTGAGTGAGTGAGTGAGTGTGTGTGTGTGTGTGTGTGAGAGTGTGAGTGTGAGTGTGAGTGTGCGTGTTCGTGTACGTATGCACAATAGTGTTACACCACGCAGGAGACAGCACTCAATGGATCCACCCCACAAGCATCGTGTCTACACTCCTTTTTCATATTGCTTATGCGCTTTTTTTTCATAAACTCAGTGTGTTTGAATATTACACCACAGATGATGAGAGCCTTGTGAGGAATGAAACATGCAACTATTTACACGACAAACTCTGAAAAGATCTGTGTATAGGAATATACATGCTGCTGTACGATACAAAAATGTTCATATTCTTTTGCAACATTAGTCTTCAGATCGTCCAAGCCTAGTGCTGTGTTTGTACTCATGAAAGCTGTTTTTCTTCCCTCAGTTGTCCTGCAGTGGAAATGTGTCTGGCCACAGAGGAGCCTGGCCAAGAAAGGTGTGATTTTCTTTCTGAGTGCGCCCACTGACTCTTCGTCCGCCCTTCATCAGATGTGTCATCCGCAGAGGAGACAAGCGGGCATATGTCACCGCGGCATCGGCGTAACACTGACAGTCCCGCGCTTCACGCGAAGTGACACTTGGAAGCAAAACAAAACCCCAAACACATCCCCGCGCGCAAAACCAGAGGGGCTGCGCGCTCAGCGTGGGGCCAAAAGCAGCAAACATTTGAGGCACAATGGCGTGGGTACCTTTAGGAGTCATATGAAAACACGCTCGGGGGGGTGAGGGGGAGGGGGATCATGATGGGGACATTTAAAGAGATGTGAGAACAGAGGCAGTGTCACTGGAGGGAGGGTGGGTGTGTGCGGGGAGGGTGGAAATGCATCACCCAGAGGCGGTCCTTTCTCTCCCGAATCAGCTTTAGCTTCTAGACACTCTTCAAAGTCAGATCCATTATTCATCCACCGTAGCGTCCATCACAATAGCAATGGTAGCTGGACAATAGGAAGAGTGGTGAATGCTTCTCTTCCATGGTCTCTTCTCTTTCTTGAGGAGGAGTTATATACTTACCCTGCCGATTACTCCGACTTGTTTACTCCAAGAGTAGTAAATCAAAGTGTCGAAAGGAGTGATGAAAGAGGAATATACTCTGGAGTTGAAACTTTGTCCTCATCAACTTAGCTGCAGATACTGTTACAGAGTCCATCTCCAAGAATTCTTTTTGTCCCTTTCTTATGATAATACAATGGCTATGAATAGGAAACTCGACCACAGATAGATATTGCTTTCACTGGAAGAATAATAGACACATTAGCAAAGTGAGAGGAAAAAGAAAAGGGAAAAAAGTTAACCCGCTCTTTTCTCAGCTGTTTTCGCCAGTAGGAGAAAAAAGCATGAAACAGGTATGATTTTGTTTCGCGTTTGTTTTTGTTTTGTGTGTCTGTGTTTCTGGTGTGTGTGCGTGTGTGTGTGTGTGTGTGTGTGTGTGTGTGTGTGTGTGTGTGTGTGTGTGTGTGTGTGTGTGTGTGTGTGTGTGTGTGTGTGTGTGTGTGTGTGTGTGTGTGTGTTTGTATGTGCGTGTGACTGGTTGTATCAGTATGTGTGTGTGTGTGTATGCTTAGTTCTGTCAGCACAGCAAACACAATCGGAGCAATCGCTTTCTGTAATCAAATCCCAGGCACCTGTGTCATTGTGACAGAGATGCTGTGAGGGAACTGTATGATCCAAAAACCTCTTCCTGAAAAAACCACAACCTTCTCTGCCTGGTAAAAAAGCAGCATATCGTATGCTATGAGAAATCAAAGACATTAAAAGCCTCTATATAAACAGACTCTAGACAAGATGTACTTCTTGAATCATTCAATGTCTTGCATAATGCCAGTTTTGAAGCGATTTCGGGAAGGCTCTGTATTGTGTTGTGACTGCCAGTGCTATGATGGCAGACACTGCAGCTGTGGGGTGTTTCTGCTGGCAAGGTTGAAGTAAATTAAAGTGATTTTCACCCCCCAGGCAGGCAGCCAAGCCAGCGCACAGAGATGGAGAAGAAGGCGCTAGTGGGAGAGAGATTGGTGTAGAGAGGGTTTTTAAGTGCGGCAGACCGAGCAAGCTTTTACACGCGGGCATGTCTAGACGCTCAGGAGCACCATCCACGTCGAAAGGGACGCTTTTCACGAGCGGACGAGCCGCCTTATCCATCCTGCCTTGCCTTTCTGTTTTACCCTTTCATCGCTGGCTTTCCACATGATCTGTCTGTCAGTGTCACCCTCTGGGCACACTCCTGCCCATCGTGGGGGGAGGGGCGGGCAGCACATCCATTCTAATGCGTCGTGCTTCAGTGTAATTATGTGAACAAGTTCATCTGACATATCAAGGCATCCAGAAAGTAAAACCCGGCTGAATAGAAGCTTTGTCAGTCTCATCCAACACCTTGCCAAACATCACCAAGTGTTTCAGGCCTTGTTTCTTATACCACTTCAGTCGCAGTGATTTCTCTCGGCAGGGTCTCCTAAAACGTAGAGTAAATACCCCTCCCAATGTGACAACACCATCCTAGTGTTTTTGGGTTTGTGTGTTTGGCCTCTGCTGGGCTGTGTATTTTTTTGGCTGTGGGCGGTGGGGAGGTTAGGGGGGGGTTGCATACCATGGTCGTGTCAGCCTGTAGGCCCCCCTCCGAGGCCTGAGTCCTTGACACAGCAGGAGAATAAGTTCTCAGTCTCGTGATTGGAGAGCATCCATTATTGATGATGTCCTGATGAGATTAATCAAGCCTGAGAATTTCTCCCCCTCTCCCTTTTCTTCCTGTTCAAACCGATAATGGCGTCACAACATCCTAATCGTTACGTGTGATGAATATTTAAATTGAATGAAGATGTAAAGTTCCATATTCATGACCCCGTTATATC
>NC_137913.1:14663957-14676457 GCF_963457725.1 Sprattus sprattus | reverse complement strand
CAGAACTAAACAAGTAGGCTAGACATTAGCAAAGATCACAGAGCAGTTTACAGCTTACAGTACAAACTCATGCCAGCGACTCGACTATGGCGTCGTTCGGTTCGTTTAATTTGCTAAAAAGAAAGGCTTGGATGGCCTTGTAAAGGGTTGTTGTTGTTCATGGTATCCTGGGCTTACTTTAACAGAATGACAGTTTTGATATAAATACAAGTGGCTAGCCTGCTAACTAGCTTGCTAGTCCAGTCTGTTATGCTATTTCCACACACTACGTCACGCCCACTCGAATCGATGAAAGCGTTTTGTGTCGCTGGCATGTGTCCATACCGTTAAGAATTTATGGTCTTCCATTTACATACACGACGTTGCGAACCCTCTCCGAGCACCTCTCTGTGGCCTGACTATCCGACTCCGTCAATCCGTCAATACATCAGTATCAATGCTTTACAACACCCACAACCATCGGAGAACCATAAATGAAGACGAGTCCGTCGAGGCAACTGCGTGACCACGGAGTAACAGATTCTTAGAAGTACATTTCGGCCTTTAGCCTCATCAAGTTTCTTTGAATCTACCTTTTGGCTGTGCTCCGCCCCATTGCAGCCGGTTGATGAATTTTTCTATTCTTTATAGTTCTTTATAGTCATCCTCGGCTGCTTCTGACAACAATATAGCAACATTGGGTTCTTTGAAATAGACCAATTCCAAATGGTGAAAGTGAAAGTCCTCTCTATGGCAGAGGTGGTGTAGACACACACACTCTGAAATTAACCTCTGCATTTAACCCATCAAGGGCACTTCAGCCGTGGATGTGGGCATGGGAGAGCAGTGGTCTACCACTTCCCCCGCCCACATTTTTCCTACTGGTTGGGGATTGAACCGTCCACCCTACGGTTTCCAGCTTGAAACCCTAACCAGTAGGCCACGGCTGCCACTAGTTGTTTAGCGGCAAGCCTTTTATTTTGAAAAGCATACAGGCAGGAAACATTGATACCGAGCAGGGAAACAGTCCTCTTAGACTTGCTCCATACTAGGCATAAAAGTTACACTCAGGCACAAAACATACAGGGCTTAAGTCCAAACTATACACAAGTCATAACTTTAAGTTGGTTTTAACATTATATCTTAGTCGACCATAATGTTACACACAGGCGTATGCCCAGCTATTGCACTCCACCAGTCTGCATCTGCCCTTGGTCCTGTGGGCGTACCGGACGGCAGTTCAAGGGTCCACAAAGTGCACCCCTGCATCCCTATTCAGACACAAGCTTTGGAGGACTCCTGTGGATTTAGTGTTGGGCCTCCTCCAGAGCCAGAGGTGAGGGGTGGGCCTGGCATAAGGAGGTTACATGAGGTGCTTCGGCTGGCCAGGCAAGCTCTTCCTGACACTGATGCTCCACAGAAGTGGGTTAATTCGCTGCCGGGGAGAGGACTTCATCGGGTGCACAGGTATGGCTTTTCTGTCCTGGGTACAAGGAGGGGGTATTGCTTGGGTTGTTGGGGACAACTTACCTGCTAGGTGGGGGTTGTGTAACGTGCAAAGGGTTAGCGAAGTTTCCGCATTGCTTAGTTAAGAGACCCTGAGTGATCCCAACATGATACGCAGTAAAAGAGTTGTTATGTTGCATTCTATTTACGTCAGCAGTCGGAGCTAGGAATGCCGTCACACCCAAGATGAGCACGTTCCAGTACAACAAGTTGGAAAACAAAGATGGACGCTTCCAGGAAAACCTTTGTTGTGGCTGCTCTTTCTTTGATAACAACCCATTACACTGTATTTTGTGCATACAACATGCAACATGTCCACAGATAGAAGTTGGACAGTACTGTGAGTAAATCAATTCAATTCAATTCAATTCAATTCAATTCAATTCAATTCAATTCAATTCAATTCAATTCAATTCAATTCAATTCAATTCAATTCAATTCAATTCAATTCAATTCAATTCAAACAAAACATTGTCTCAAGGCGCTGTTAGACTGTTTTAATGACACACCAATAAGACAAAAGTGCTGATAAACAGTACATTACTACAGCTTTTACACTGTTGATATGCTGAGCAGCCATCTTGGTTTTTGAGGTCGAGGTTGGCAAAGTATTTTCCTTTTCAATGACAGCTGCTAGTGGCATTGAAGCACTTAACAGTTAGCCGACAGCTGTCATGCGAATATTGGTGTGAGTTTACGTTAACATAACGTGACGTCAGTCAAGGAATCTAAGAGGAAGTTCTAAATATTATGATTAGTCATACATATTTTTCCCAAGACAAAACAATTCGCATTCAAGATAATAAGTGAAATTTAAATTAATTAAATTGAATAAATTAAAAAGTCCTAAATCTGAATGGGTGGGCCGCTGTCAATCCAACGGGGCCTGGGCCATAGATACGCTCCTGTGCAGCGCATGTCTGAAAACAGCTCATGAGAATAACAAAATAATTGCTCTGTTATGCCATTTCTTCTTGACATCAAAAAGTCTCCCGATACACAGATAATGACAGCATGCACAGATGTGTGCGTGAATAGATGTGTGAGTGTGTGTGTGTTTTCAACTTATTTTCCCTCCATCATCAAAATTAATATCTCATTTCATTTAGCCTAGAGAGCTCCCAAGATACATTTTGATGGACGGTTTAAGATAGTAATAATGATCACAACAGCCAAATGGGAAGCCTACTGGGATATATTACTCTGATACATCAGTTCATACGGTGGAGATAGAAACTTTTCTGTTAGTCTGTGCACAGTTAAAATACACTTACACCTTAAACCTTTTACAGATGTGAAATATATCATAATACTACACGCATGATGGACAACAACACACAGAAGCAAGCATGCTTACACATGTATTTGCTCACACAGAAACATGTCTGCTCACATACACAGATTGAACTATATCAGACACACACTTAGACAGTTTATGAAAACACCAAAATGAAAAGACAAATATCCTCCCACATTTCACAGCCACTGAAAATGTGCTTAACTTATTACTGCCGTTGAATGTGTGTGCTTATTCGTGCATGCCTATCAGTCTTTCCAAATTCCTCTAACTTTATTTTGGAAAAAAACTTTTAGTGTTCTACTGTGGCAATTACATTATAGAGATGTTTTTGAGTATATGTATGTATGTGTTTGTGTGAGTGTGTGTGTGTGTGAGAGAGAGAGCTTCCGTGTTGATGTGTATGAGTGTGCGTAAGCAAATCCTCGCTCGAGGTACAACTTTGGATTAGCGGAAATTAAAGGAAATCAATTCTGTTTTTGAACTCCCAGAGGGGAATTGCACTAGCTGTGGTGCCAGCGCGACAACACTTCACAACAAAAAAGGTGCGAGTTCTGCGCAAAAAAGCAGTGCTCCAAAAAAGCTGTCTTTGTGAAATGTAAAAGGGAATGTTTTAAAAAATGGCATTCGAAATGGAGAAGTTTGCAACGCCAAAAGAATTTCTTTCTTCGATATTGAGCTGACAGTAAAAAGCAGGCTTGTGAAGTATGTAAGTGTATCTTACATCTCTCTTTCTCTCTCTCTCTCTCTCTCTCTCTCTCTCTCTCTCTGTCTCTCTCTCTCTGTCTCTTTATCTCAGTATGTGTGTGTATATGTGCATGCATGTGTGTAAGACAGATAATGTCCTGTTAACCAAAACACACGCACAGGCCAAACACAAGTTCCCCATGTAAGAACAAGAGGAAAATGACACCCAAGGCTGGCGCTCTGACTGACTCTACCCCCCCACCCCCCAACCCTCCACCTCCGAATGTAGTGGCTCTTTCTCACAGCCCTTTGGGTGTTTCCAGTCGCCAGAGGAAGCACTGCTCCTGTCTCTGAACTCTCCCTTAGGCTCAGGTTCTACAGCCAGCTGATACTGATATTAGCATCCATTCTTGTATTCTGGCCTTATACGCTTTCAATCATATTTGTTCTACCTTTTTTTTGCTGGGCATGAGGTGTGGTGAGAGGGGGCACTGTTAGTAGCTGAGTTTAGGGGAGAGAGACTGCTTGGATTTCAGTATGGTCTCACACGATTCAGTGCAGAGGACAGTATTGTGGAGTGCAAATGTTTAGCCTTATTGTATTTCAAATCCCCCCCAAGACCAGGATCTTGATAATGTGATATTTGTTTGTTATCTCTGTGTATGCTTTTTTTTACTCCAAATAGTGGTCCTGTTCTTTCTTTTCAGAATATCCTTTTGTCTCTCCTCTTCCTCACTCTACAGATATGTCTACTTTTCCACCAACTGTTCTGTTCTGTCTGAGTATTTTTTTTTATTAGCTCAATCCTGTGCAAGGTCATTAATTGCACTTGGGACCTGGGTAAACCCAGAACCGCTGTGGAAAAAGAGAAGGGGGGGGGGTCTTGTTAACGTGTTACGGTACGGGTGTCTTCTGAGATTGCCTGCTTGATTGCTTCATAAGGAACCCGTGGCACACAGCAATTAGGAGCAGTAAGACCTGAGGACCTCTCTGTCACTCGGCGGAGACTCCGTCTGATTCCATCCATTTGATCTGCACGCTCAACCTTCCCCTTTTGGGGGCAAAACTTGAGAAAAATTGACAAAGGAGTCACAAGTGTTGGGAGTTTTTTGGAAAGGTTAATGACTTCTCGTGTGCAGAACATCTGTAGTGGGTAATTGGTAAACGGTACCATAATGAAACAATTACATAGGTTTTAATGACACTGCATGTGAGCAAGGTCTCCCCCTGGAAAGGCACTTGCACTGATGACTGACAGGCAAGGGGAATGGTGAGCCTGATAGAGAACAGGAGGTAGAAGAGAGAAGGACAGAGCGGCTCCAAATGACCGAAGATATCCGTGTTATACACCAAGTCATTATAACCTATGATGGTGGAATGAGATTACTCTCATGTACACATAAATATGTCAGAGAATTGGAATACACGTTTGATCCAGATCTCTGTACGGAACAGTTCTCAGAGTGTTTCAAGTCGTTCGTCTTATGTATATTTTCAGTGGTGTTAAATGCCAGTAGAGACACTCTAGTGTTTCTTTCATAATGGAAAACGCTAGCAACCATTTCCTGCAACTTTAAAAATGATATAACACTTGACATTTTCTCCACCACCGAAGCATAATTACATATCTTATGAATTAAGTAATATATATGGATTAGAGTATACTCTTGTTAAGACATTGATAAGAGAGTTTTTCTGTTATCATTGTTTGTTTTGAGCTTCAGTCTTCGGAAATCGTGTTAAATGGCTTCTGTGTTTTTAAGCAGGCTGCTTTAATGATTCTAGTTAGGAAATGATGAAAGATTGTGGTCTCATGTCACTGAGAGACTAAGGCCGAATCTCGATTCTTCTCCTTGCCCCTTTTGCTTAATCTTGTCTTAGTCTTAACCCTAGCACTTGCAAGTGTAAGGGCCAAGGGCTGAGATCTTTCCCCTATGAAATGAGACGCCACTAGGTTTCGGGTACGTCATGCGTGACTGTATGAGCTATGAAACTAGCGATTTAAAAAAAAGTCTAATGAAGAACATGGTTGCAAATATATATGTATACAACTGTGTAGAGCACGAAACAAGACTGTCGTCATTTTTAAATTAATTATAAGCCAAAAATACTTACATGTAGTGTATGTAGCATGATAGCTGGCAAGCTACCATATAAGCCAATGGAGTGGTGGTATACGCGCTAAATGTATCCTAAAACTACCGTTTGAAAGCTTCAGTTAAGACCGCCAATTCTATGCATCGCTCGTGTAGTACATTTCAGATCAAACCAAGTCATTTTAAACATATAAAAAGTTGTGTAGATAGCTTTATTCATGTAAAATATTCCTCGCTTCAAGCAGCCATGTTTTTTTGAAAATTCCCGAGCTGGTTTCGCGGTGTGCTCTGGGATAGCCCTTGGAGGACCAAGGTAGCTCTCCGATCAGGGCTGGACTGGGGACATTTTTCAGGCCGGGCATTTTTAACCAAGAGCAGGTAGTTGTCGAGACATCTATTTCTAAAACTAAGGAAGTTAGCGCTGAAGGGCCCGGGTGCAGATCTGCCTGTTTAACTTAAATTGGCGTTAATGTGGCCTGCATTGAAGTTAGCGTGGCCTGCTCCGTTAGACGCGACTTTGGCATGAATAAAAAAAATAATAAAAGGCTTCAGGCCACCGGGCATTTGCCCGCCATGCCCTATGGCCAATCCAGCGGTGTCTCCGATCATCTCAAAAACGAGGGCCATACACTCCTTAAACTTACCCCTTAATCTTGATCAAGTTGGGTATTGAGACACCACTAGCTCTCACATGAACGCGCAATTTCAAGGGTAAGGGGTAAGATAAGGGGTAAGGGGAAGTATTGAGATTGGGCCTAAGTGAGAGAACTTATAGTTCTGACTTGTGTGGGTGTTTTAGCATTACCTGAAAAAATAGCACAAGTACATGTTTATGTAAACTAAACCACCACACAGATGTACAACATCCTCACATAAACACACAAACAGACAACCACCCACACGTACATATCCACCATTCTAATAAGATTTAGCTCTTTGAAATAAAAAGGCGTGCAGTTTTGAGAGAGCTGATTTTGTACAGATGTCCATGCGGTGATGTCCGATGAATACCCCTTTTGGAAACTGAGTGACAGTACTGTCAGGACCCATCATCTCTGTCTTAAAATAGGTCTTAAAGAAGAACGCGCATTTCTTCAGGCATCATGTTGCAAGGCTGTCAGTTCCCCAGCTTTACATAATGCTCGCAATCCTGCATTGTTTTCAAGGGATTACTCCCCCTTGTCAAAAATGGCTGCCATTGGGTATAGGCTCGAAGGAGGCCCGGCAATGGCCAGCAGTCAAATGACTTGCAGGCATATGCATAATACAGTATTTCTTCTAGGATTACACAGCCCGGCACAGGGATTTGGGGACGGCTCTGAAGAAAAAAGAGGAGAGTGGTGGGAAGAATCCATCTGTTGCTCCTGATGGACGTGTTCAGCCACCATCAGTCACGGTTATCTTGGGCCATCAGCCCATCAGTATGTTTCTGCACTCTCTTCAGAGGAAAAAAATTGAATTCTTCTCAGTAGGCGGGAGCAACGCACTTTTATGTGAATGCAGTGTGTGAAGGCAGTTAAAGCAAAAAGTACCAAATTGTTGAAAGTTCCCTTCAGGTGTAAACCCAGCAGCACTAGGTATTCAAAGGGGAACCAAACAAACAGGAGGTTAAACAACAAACAATCGGAAACTGCAAATTCACACAGTGGCTTACAACAAGTGTTTGTTACTGACAGCCCACTGGACATTATTACATATAGGCTATTACTGCTATTACTTGCACAAACTGAGGGTAATTCATTTCTTTTGAATGTTTAATCAGCCATGATTTGAATCACCACTTTGAGTGAGTCATTACGGCCCAGAGTGCTATGGCCTTCTAGACCACCAACAAGACATGTAACTACATAATTCATATTTAGAGTATAACAGGGGGTCTAGAGTTGCTACCCCACCATAAACTGTAACACAGATTAATGCAACATCTAAGTGCATCATTACATCTCAGCACAGACCCATTGCATAGCTAGTTATATAGGAATAGGAGCCTACAGCTTTCACATGAGAAGCTAGTCATACATCTGATCTAGAATCAACATCCACAGCCACAATGGTGGCACAGGAAAGTTTTTGCTGTTTTATTTTCATGATTGGAACATAAGAGTCTTATTATTTGTGCTATAGAAAACATAATGTTTCCAGTTAAACAGGGAGGCTTCTTTGTTGCACTTTGTAGCTTCTTGGGAATGAAAGGGCAATTTAAGCAATGGTAGCCAACTGTATATATAACATATAGTAGGATAGTTTGTGTGAGTGAGTCTGACAATAAGATATGTGTGGTCTGAGTGCAGGTGTGTGAGCTTCAGGCATAGTGTGTGTGTGTGTGTGTGTGTGTGTGTGTGTGTGTGTGTGTGTGTGTGTGTGTGTGTGTGTGTGTGTGTGTGTGTGTGTGTGTGTGTGTGTGTGTGTGTGTGAGAGCTTCAGGCATATAGTGTGTGTGTGTGTGTGTGTGTGTGTGTGTGTGTGAGCTTCAGGCATATAGTGTGTGTGTGTGTGTGTGTGTGTGTGTGTGTGTGTGTGTGTGTGTGTGTGTAGGAGTGTGTGTGTCCCTGTATATGCGTGCATGCATTAGTGTGGGTAAGGGCCTGGGTGTTTGTGTACTGTATTTGTCCGCATGAGTGTGTATGTGTAATGGTTAGTCATTTCTAGTCCGACACAACGCCGTGTCGGGGGCATTGCAGAGTTTGCTCTTTGGAGCATAGCTGTGACCCCCCCCCCCCCCCCCACACACACACACACACACACAACCCCACCCCACAGCTAACCCATGTCTGATGGGGCCATGGCATCAGCGCCCGTAACTGACAGTGTTGTTAACAGCAGCTGATGAATGCCCTTGATTTTGTCTCTGTGTCTGTGTGTGTCTGTGTGTGTGTGTGTGTGTGTGTGTGTGTGTGTGTGTGTGTGTGTCTGTGTGTGTGTGTGTGTGTGTGTGTGTGTGTGTGTGTGTGTGTGTGTGTGTGTGTATGTGTGTGTGTGTGTGTGTGTGTGTGTGTGTGTGTGTGAACCATTAAGAAATCAAGGTTGTGAGAGGATGGCTGATCCAACACACACAGGCACCTCCCTCACTAAATAGTCAGTCATTAGTTTGGTTCTCCATCACAAGAGAGGTGAGCTGCTTACCAGTAATGCGTCTCTTGTCCATGTGAGAGCCAATGAAGTGATCACAGTGTCATCCCAAGGAGTCCTCAGGCCTCGGCAGGGCAAGGGTCATGCTGCTGGGTTAAAGATACTGGACACTGGTTGTAGTCAAAATAATGAGACGAGGTCCACTGGCCCATGTGATGGTTTGATTCTAACCATGGGATGAATGAGAACACTGTGTTTGTATACTTCTCCGATGGGTTAAGTTTCGGTAGTCATGAGTTAGATTAGATTATTTAGCAATTTTTTTACAACGTTTTAATGAATACTGATGTTACAACATTGTGAATACCATGCAAATATATAACCTTTCATTATTCACAGAACATGTGGAACGGGTAGCCAGTTGGTTCTCGAGGGGTTGTTAAGGTTTTTAGCATCAGTCAGTCAATCAGTTGGCTCACAAACAGTAGCAAACTGGTCGCAGAAAACAAAAGCAAATGAGGTTAGAAATGGCATGGCAAACCTTGCTGTGGCGCAAGCAGCAGCCCCGACCATGTAAGGGCTTGAATGCCCACGGGGACCCGGGTTTGAATCTGACCATTTTCCCAATCCCATTCCCCACCTCTTCTCTCCAGCTCATTTTATGTCAAAAACCTTCACTATCCTATCTGTTTTAGGCAAAAAAGCCAAGAATGAATCTTAAACAATTTGAAAAAAAAAAAAATTGCATTCAGAAATGGACTGAACAATCATACTTTACCTGGTGAGGCTTTGCATGCTGTTAAAGTACAGCTGACCACATCATGTAATTTCTTATGTCCATCACCAGAAGCGGATTGCTTGTAAGAATGAAAGTGACAATTTCTACAGGTGAATGTGTATATTTGAACGGGTATATACACTGCAGTGCTTTGACAAATGACAAAAGAGTCTTCAGTTTTTGTTCTGACGCTGCAAGTTTTTTTGGGACAGGGGCCACAACGTGTGATTAGTGCCTTGATCCTTGGCCGTGGCCTTGGATTACATTTCTCACTTGCATTGTGCGAAGTGACCAGTTTCGATAGTTTACCTACATTACATGGGTAACGCGAGGAATGGAGAATGCCAAGAAGTGCACTGATATTAGGTAAATATTTTTGAAACACAACAAGCTATCAATCCAACACCCAGTGCAACATCCAACATTATTTTCATGTCTTGCCATGTCTTCTTTACCACAATCCAGAAGTTGTTGATGAAGTTGGTACAACTCCTGTGGCTTGGGTGGCAGAATAATATTCTTTTTAACTATTTATTCTTTATTCATGTGTTATTTGTTTATGCCGATAAATTATTGAAAGTTTGCTGCATTTTACAAAGGTTCTAGTTTGCAGTTAATGATTTCGTCCATTCGGTCCCTATGGGTTTTTGTTGGTAATTTTCTTGAATATAAAAGTTGCATTATTCATATATATCAGAAGACCACATCTATTAATTATGTCTTTCTTTTTAGGTGCTTGCATCTATACGATGGTTTCTCGTTCCTTCCTTTTCATAGTCATGAAAATTATGACTTGACCGTTAGGTTAAAGATCACCCTAACAATGTAAAAAAAAATTAGACCATCCACAGTGAGCGTGTGTTTTTTTGTGTTTTGTTTTTTCTTAAAGTAAACAAAAAAGGAAGAGAGAAGAGGAGAAAGAGAGCGAAAGTTTGTTCTGAAACAGAGATGTAAATGGGCTTATTTAGTAATTTATAGATGTGGGAATTGAGTGAGACTCTACAGAGTCATAAAGTATTGATGTGTCTAATCTTTTAGATCCTGCCAACATGATAATCATGCTCGGTGTGACAGTGAGATGCCGAGCCCACAGCCCGCAGCCCCTCCACCCCATCCCACCCCACCACCCCCACCCCCATACCATACACACACACACACACACACACACACACACACACACACACACACACACACACACACACACACCACACACACACACACACACACACACACACACACACACACACACACACACACACACACACACGCACACACACACGCACACACATAACCACGCTTCCAATTTTTACAGAACTCATGCAGGCTTGGAGTGGAGAGCGAAAGAGCCTTGTTTCCAGTAAAACTAATAAACACTTTCTACACATTAACTAGAGATACATCCCCTGGCAATAACAAAGCTCCCTCTTCTCTCCTCTCCTCTCCTCCTCCAAGCATAACAAACACTCCATACTTCTCTTTGGAAAAAAAGGAGAGAAAAAGTTATCATTACGGGAGAGGCAGAGAGACTCAGACATGACTTTTAATCCAAACACAGAGAAAGAGAGGGAGAGGGAGAGGGAGACAAAGCCGGCAGCACAGCCCACAACAACTCACTAATTCAAGGGAGACAATATTGGAAAGATGGTGAGAAAACACTTTTATAAGTCAATACAGACACCCGACTCTATAATATGCTCTTGTTCTTGTTCGTTTTATTCCAATGTTGACTTTTTGAAAGGGAAAAAACAGTATTATGTATGAACTTTTTTTTGTACTGTGTGTTTTTTAGGAAAGGCACACATTTATTTTATGTAACATCACTTTAGAGAAATGCGGAACATTCTAGAACCTCCAAATGAGAATAATCCGAAACAGAGGGACTCCAGGTCTGAGCTCCCTGTGACAACAAACCGAATTTCAGCATGTCAGGCTATCAGTGCATAAATGTGATTCACTCTGTTATGTTAATGCACCTATACTTGCAGAGAACAATCTCCATCCAGACTAAAAGTCTGACAGGCAGAGAGTCTGTACTCAGAGTACTGTTAAGTTTGTACTGCGTAGCTCTGAATTGGCATCTGCAGATTACATCTAAACTACTACGACTTCCCACTATCAGAAAGTTTGAAACTGTACACTTAAATACTAACACAAAGATGCATCCACTTTCCATGTTGAGGACGCTGACCTTTTTTTCCAGAAACGTGGAAATTGAAATGTCTGACTTAACTTGTGTGCTCTCTATCATCTCATACCGACTACAGGAAGCTGCTTTTGTGTTGAAAACACCTAGTTTGGTAAACAGAGACATTTTGTGATTGCCTTTGTGATCACAGCAAATATGTTGTTATTCATCACGACAGCACTGATTTGACTGTAAATACTTTGAGTTGCAGTCCATTACAGCTCGGCGAATAAATAATGCACTGTAGTTTACCTCTCTCTGCAATAATATCCCCTGTGGCTGTGACAGGGTGAAGCTTTGTATACAAAACAAATCAAATGTATTCTTTCAACAGATCTTTAACATATGCCAGTCTTGATAAATAATTTAAGGACAGAGCTAAATTTTTAATTGCTAGTGTTTTCCTTCAATAAGCTAGATGAGAGTTGTGTGTGTGTGTGTGTGTGTGTGTGTGTGTGTGTGTGTGTGTGTGTGTGTGTGTGTGTGTGTGTGTGTGTGTGTGTGTGTGTGTTTGCATTAATATGTGTGTGTTTGTGTTTTTGTACACACAATATTGTTTCACATGCATTGACAATTATCAAAAGGAATTGTAAATAGAACTGTAACAACTCCATTTCCATTGTAACAATGACAGCAAAGTTGACCCTGGGGAACTAAAGCTGAACTAGTTCACCTGGTTTAAAACAACATTTTAAAGGCACATTCCTTCTAATCCATTACACTTTTCGTGGAATTCAGTTAATTCTTTCCTCACATTGCTCCAGCTGTCTGTTCAGTGTGTGCACTCAAAAGACTCTGGTGTTCACACTCAGCTCTGACTCCGACGGTACTCGGAGCGAGCTACACACCGTTCCAGCCAATCAACACATTGCTTCAGGAGCACGGAAGGGAGGGGTGTAATTT
>NC_137913.1:14638957-14661457 GCF_963457725.1 Sprattus sprattus | reverse complement strand
ACACACACACACAGCCACAGACGCACATCCATGCGGTCCTCATCTTATTCACAGTCCGTGTTTTTTTCCCCCTTGGTTTCCTGCCACTCTCAATCATGACTGAGACAATGTCATAATACCAAGGTAACATAATGGCTGATCTCTGGGCCTCATATCTTGATATCTGGTTACCTCCATTTGCAATATCAACATTTCATTTAGCTCATCAGGACTCCAAAGGCTTTGAGGGCGCCTCCTCTTCCCCCGCGCCCTCTTCCTCTTCTGTGCGACTATAATGGGACTTTTCAGATAGGTGATTACCTGATTCCTCCTTTTCTCCCCACAAAACACTGGAGTATCATTTGCCGTTAATGGAAGGAACAAATTACATGACTCTGTCAAAAGTGGATGATGTAAGGCATGTCATTGGTGTTGGGGGGGGGGGGGGGGGGGGGGGCAGTGGGGGTTGTTGAGAGCACCACTCAGGCAGAAGAAAAGAAGAAACGTAGGCTTATCTCAGAGCAATGGCTGTCCATGGCTAACACCAATTCAGAAAAAAAAAACGTGGAGGTCTGGAAATGGGCCATAGTGATATGCTGATGCAGGATTTAGGCACTTTTTAAGAATATTTTATTCATCCGTTGTTTGCAAAATGCCATATGAAATATGTATGGTCTGAATATGACTTTAAAGTTTAATGGCGCCGACCCCGGGTAAAGAGGAAGGTGAGCATCTATGAAGAGCATAGAAGATGAGACAGAGTCTTCAGCCACAACCATTTGGATGGCTAGCCCTCAAGGATGGGATGGTTAACACAATAGATAGATAGATGGATGGATGAGTGGGTGAACAGAATAGGTAGATAGATGGATGGATGGGTGGGTGAACAGAATAGATAGATAGATGGAAGGCTGGGTGGATGAACAGAATAGATAGATAGATGGAAGGATGAGTGGATGAACAGAATAGATAGATGGAAGGATGGGTGGATGAACAGAATAGATAGACATATGGAAAGATGGGATCTGTGAACAGAATAGATAGATAGATGTATGGGTGGATGAGTAGAGAACTGACTAGAACCCTGACTGGATGACTGCAAGGGCGTATAGATGGATGGATGGATGGGTGGGTGAGTAGAGAACTGACTAGAACTCTGACTGGATGACTGCAAGGGCGTATAGATGGGTGAGGCAGGGCATGGCATGGATAGATCACTCCCAATTAGCTAGCTGTAAAGTCCCTTCCTGTGGGGGGAGAAAAGCCATGTGCATTGATCCAACATGCCACGCTGGACCACTCATCGAACCCCCCAGTGTCCGAACACCAGATGACCGCGCTAATGCTGTGTGCTCTAACCTGCACCTGATCTGCATTTAAAGGGGGGGGAAAAAGCTTAATTCATATTTGCTTAATTCTCCCCATGCATCACAAACAGGCCATGGCGCAAGCATGAGAGGATGGTACAGACATTGCATCGTGATGTTTAATTAAACCCTCAGCCAGCTCTGTGCACACACATACACACACACACACACACACACACACACACACACACACACACACACACACACACACACACAATACAATGTTAAAGGGGGCTTTCTTGGTAACGCTTTACACCACTGGAGCTGATGCATGATGGAAGCTGACAGCAGCACCCGGGGCAAGAGGGCGGAGTCTAGAGCCAGTGTGGGGGGCAGGGGCGGGTTGAGCACCACAGCCCGAGACTTCCTGTCAGCTCGCCGAGAGAATGCGCACACAGAGTTTACACACACACACACACACACACACACACACACACTCGCAGATGTGCACACACTCACACACACACACACACACACACACAAACTCACAGATGTGCACACACACACACACACTCACATACCCTCCCTTATTCACACACACACACACACACACACACATACACACACACACACACAAACACACACACACACACACGCTCACACACACATCCCCTCCCATATTCACACACATACACGCACACACACATCCCCTCCCATATTCACACACGCAAACACACACACAACGTCCTGGCAAAACACACAAAATTGCTCACACAGACAGACACATCCACCTCCTACATACACACACATACATTTACACACTAAGACAAACACTCACAGAGACAATACCAACCTGCCCCCCCCCCTCCACCTCAGCACACCACACCACACACACACACACACACACACACACAGTTCATACATGTAAAAGCCTTCTGGTAATAATGCACATTCAATGCACATACAAAATTCTTGCACTGCTAACAGATGTGTACAGCTGTGTATGAATAATCCCATCAAGATAAATTCGTATTCACAAGCCAATATTGTCTCCTGCCAACATGCTAACTGTGTGTGTATGTTTAAAATAACACAGAGAATGAAGGTGAAATATATAATGCGCTCAAACACACACACACACACATGCGCATGCACCACATGCAGCCCACACACGTTAACAGGGTTTGACAGGCCATGGAGACTTGGCTCGGTTTCCAGATGTTCTTGCCGTAACATTTGCATTGGAGTCATCGTCCTGGCAGTGTGCCAAAATACAGGATGATGCTACCGCCATGACGACATGTCAATCAGGTTTGAAGGAGGGTAAGGGATTTTAGTGAGCTACAGGGTGGCCATTGATGAGGTGAAGGTGAGGAACCAGCCTGACTCATACGACAGGTTTTACACTTATCATAAAATGACCTAGGAGACAGTTCCTCATATTACTTTGTACCAATAATAATCGACTTCAATATTACTCGAAGGTGCAATCCACAATTCATGCAAAGCTTTGTTGATATTTGAGCTCAACAGCCAATCAAATTACACTCCTCTTGTCAATGCTTCTGAAGGAATGTGTTGATTGGCTGGAATAGTGTATGGAATAGTGTATGGCTCGGTATGAGCCACCGCCTTAGTTTCCCACTTACAGAGCCTACATAGTTTTTTGAGCACACACACAGAACAGGCAGCTAAAGGACTGTAACCTGCTGAATTTGACAAAAAGTGTAATGCATTACAATCATGGAGGACCGTACCTTTAATTACAATCTACCTTATTTTCTCCAGTATGAATTACAGCCATTGTATGAGATGTGAATACTGCAACGGGCTGCTAATCGGTGTTATGGCAACACAGATACTTAAACATTTTCAATGGTGATGCGGCCTGAATCAAACCACTACATAGTGTATTTTTCTCTCTGTAGATAAAGATGTGAGACTCCCAGTGTATGACATGTACATGGTCCATGCATTAGCACAGATGTATCCCGCTCAGTCTTACATGATAAAAAAAATTACATGAACAAACTTCACATTAAGGCAATATTCAATTAAGGAGCTCATCAATTGTTGATCAGCATTCATACATTTATCTACATGTATAATGTATAGCAACCATGTCAGTGTGCTCTTACTTTATACCAGTAATGGCTGTCACTAATGAAGCTCGATGGCTCTTACATTTACATTTCATACATATCAGTAATGATGGTGAACACATGAAAGCATTTGGGCGATAGTGTTCCAGGAGGTAGAGGAGTGGTCAGGTCAAAGGTTTTTTAGTTTAATCCTGATGTGCAGGTAGGCTCCTCAGATAGTAGCTGTCCTTGAGCAAGACACTGAACCAACTGCTTCCGATGTGCAGGTTGCCTCCTCAGATAGTAGCTGTCCTTGAGTAAGACACTGAACCAACTGCTTCCGATGTGTAGGTTGCCTCCTCAGATAGTAGCTGTCCTTGAGCAAGACACTGAACCAACTGCTTCCGATGTGCAGGTTGCCTCCTCAGATAGTAGCTGTCCTTGAGCAAGACACTGAACCAACTGCTTCCGATGTGCAGGTTGCCTCCTCAGATAGTAGCCTCTGCCATTGGTGTGTGAATGGGTAGATGTCTGAGCTGATGCATGATGGAAGCTGACAGCAGCACCCTGTAAAGCGTCTTTGAGTGCTCTGTGAGTAGAAAAGCGCTATATGAATGCAGTCCTTTTACCATTTGATCAAAGCACTTGTAAAGTTCTTGGTCAAAGAACTCAAAGAAAAGGCAAGGTGTAGAGCAGCAGAACTGAAATCTGCAACGTGATTTTTCTGACACGTACGTATACTTTATGTTTCAGTTCGGAAGGAGCATTTTGATGTCAGATAACATAACATTACATCTTATCCCCATGACTTTGGTGAATACAAGTAAACTTCCTTTAGAAAAATTATAGTACTAAAACAAATTATTGCACTTACAAGGTCCTGGGTGCAACGATATGAGAGTAAGGCCACGTCCACACTGAGCCGGATAACTATGAAAACGCTGCTTTTATGTAAAAACATTCTCCGTACAAACTACCATTTTTGGTACCATTTACCCAAACGTTCAACGTCCTTAGAAGTGCCTTTGATGTGTTTGTTGTGATTACCATCTCAGGCACAAACTTTCGCCAGTGTCATGGCAACCATACTCCATTGTTTCTGAAACTCTCTCAATTTTCCCTGTCCAGACTACAACGTGGGCCTGCAGTTTTCACATTTATGCACCTCAGAGAGTGTTGTTGTCAAGGGTGGAAGTGACTGATTTGTTGTGGAAAGAAGAGACAAACAAATTAATTATTATGTGTTTCCAAATGTTCCCAGGACATTGTAAACATGGAGTTCTGATACAGTGCACACCTTTAGTGGGCTTTGTTTGTTTGTTTTGTGTGTTTGTTTGTTTGTGTGATTAAAGGCTTAGAGACCACATTTAATGTACTTTAGAGTCTAAATCTGACCACTGATGTTTAGAGTGGACAGAGGCATGAGCTGTCCGTGGTGCTGACTTGCTGTCCAGCTCCAGCTTAACAATAGGGTCACGATTATTTTCTTAACGATTACCTATTCAACAAACAGAGGTTTTCAATGGTTATATCTCTTGGTCCTTCAAACACACGTAATTTATATATTTGATTCAATACAAGACAAAAATCCTCATGATATTGTAACAATCACAACTGCTGCATTATAAGACTGTGCATTGGTTTTGATCCATAAAGTCAAATTGTGTCATACAGATTATATTGCTAGAGTAGGGATTAATGATCATTATTGAGTTTGAACTATGTTTGCTATATAATATAGACCGATGTTTTAGCTGTTGTTTCCTATAAACTCATACGATTAAAAATCAACTGTAGGTTACAAGTCTGGTGTGACCTTCTTCAGTGATGCCAAAAGGAAGGGTTCAAAGGTTAGCCTGGGTTTATCCATTAGCACAAACATGCAGTCTGATAGCCATGAATAAAATATCTGTGAGCATGTTAGATGCTGGCTTTTATGGGTTTAACCAGAGGCAGGGGGAACAGGAGGCACAGTATCAGGCTGCACAACCTCAGGCATACTCCAAATCCATTACTCACCCACTCCCCCACTCCCCCACTCCCCACCCCCAACTCCCACTACACCACTGATTGTACAAGACAGTGCCCACACACACACACACACACACATACATAGAATAGTACGCACCCATGCACACATAGAGGGAAAAGCTTCACACACACATACACACACACTCAGAGACAAGCACACATGGACACCATGTGCAAATGTGCATGCAAACGCATAAGCGCATAAACACAAACATGTACACAAATAGTATACACAAAAATTGCACCCAACATCAGCAACACACACTCACACAGACAGACTTACACTCATACTCCACGCTCCATGCATAGATAAATTTTTCAGAGCCTGCTAAAGGCTGTTGCCAGGCAGATTAGCCCATATAATGTTGCCATAGTCTGGTTACCCTATGTTAAAATACATACAATAAACAGGACTTGATATTAATTTGCACTTGACTTTTTCCAGTATCCAAGTATCTCCATTAAAAGTCAATAGCAGTGAATTATACACTTCCAGGGTGCAATGAGGTGAACTGGATTGTGGTCATTGGCTATAGTGAAGTATCTGTCTCGATGGATTTTTAGGACACTAGAGGACAATTCTATCAATTTTGAAACACAACATTGGGGCCCCAACCCCCTACCCCCCTTGCCCATCTGCATGATGTTGTCCAAATGAATGATGTCCTAGCGAGCATATCTGAATTTGTGTCTGGATGTGTCAATGTTGCTGTCATATTTCAACACTATGACCATTACTATCGGCTTACAGTTTGAACTACACCTGAACCCTTTTCTGTGCCATGTCTGCCGTTTAAGGGGGGCATCTATGGATTCACCTACCCATATTTCACCCATAAGTGTGTGTGTGTGTGTGTGTGTGTGTGTGTGTGTGTGTGTGTTTTCACAGGAAGGCAGGCAGGTGTGTGTGGTAGTGTTTGCTTTTGCAGCCATGCGAATAAATGCATGCATGCATGTGTGCATTTTGTGTGCATGCCCGTGTGCAATATGCAGAAATTAGTCAAATGTGTTTGTGTTGGTAAGTATAGGAGTCTTCCAAAGTGCGATGTGCCTATGAGGGTCTATATTGAGTCCTGCCCATCAGGCCATTTATTACTGTTTTGTTCTCAATAACAAACCTATTAGTCTCACATAGAGTATATTGATGTGTAGTGAGAGCCAAAGTACACTTACAGCTTACTGTAACTTGTAATTAAAAAGTGTACATTCACTAGATGGTTTTGAGCTCAAGATATAAGACATTATTATTAATAGTAGCACTAATCACTGCAGCTGGTAGTGTGGGTGTTTATATACTCAAAATATTGGCTATATGTCTCTCTAAAATGTATTGAATAATTAAAATCTTAAATATGAAGCACGTTACACAGAATAATGTCAAGTATTAAGAAAATATATGATCCTGGGAGCTTAATTACTATAACATTTTGATGAGGGAGACCTTTTCCCTTGCCCTAATGCAAATACCAACACATGGCATTTTAATGACATTTGGTGGATCTCTTTCACAGGCGGTGCGAGTGTTTTGGCTAATGTTTAGTGCTCTGTGAACCCTCTCCCAGTGCTGGGTGCTGCGGATGTGCACTGAAGCGCCAGAGTTTTGATTGTGCTGGTCAATGTGCACAATTCTGTGACTTTATGCCCCCAAGACTGAGTCTAGACACGAGCCCGCCAAGCTGCCCTCCTGACCTACATCCTACAGTTACTACTACACACACCATATTCCTCACCATCGCAGGGAGAGGCAGAGGCAGAGGGAGAGTGGGAGAGTTTAAAAAGGGAGAGAGAGTCAGTCATTTGAATAAATGCAGAGCAAGAGAGAGAGATAGAGGGAGTATGTGTGTGTGTAGGGGAGAGGAAATGATAGAGAGAATGAGAGAGGGAAAAAAGAGGCAGAAAAGAGGGAGAGAAAAAGAGAGAGAATCGCAGAGAGAGTAAAAACTGAGTGCCATGTACTGTAGGTCAGATGAGGTTATGGGGAGGTTACAGTCGGAGAGGGAACGATGGAGAGGGAAAGATAGAGAGGGAGCGATGGAGAGGGAGAGATTGGGAAAGGGAAGGGGAAAGCACAGACATGATGTCAGAGTTTGGGAGAGGAGGGGGATGGGTGGAAGACACAGCTGATTACTGAGCAGAAAAAAGAATGAAAATATAACTGCACTTGTATTCCTATGATGTACAGTTACATCACGAACATATAAAGATTATTAACTATACTCTTCACTAATAGCAAAAAGAAGAAAAAAATCCCCTGAAATATTTGTAAGAGGGAAATGGCGGAGTGTCCACAATTACTCCCAGCGAAATCATTCAAAGCGAAAAATCTCAGAGGTACATTTGAGCACATTTGTGTTCCTTTAGAAATATTTTCCCTTTTGTCGTAACAATGGGAGATGGCATCCATCAATAACAAAGAGATTACCTTTGTAGTCCTTCATGTGGCTATTGAGCGGATCAACTGGACTGGACTAACATGTATTTGTGGGATTCAATAGAATTGGAGGTTTTTGTGTTTGGGCTCCAGACAACATTGAAGTTAACTGAAAGCTCATCAGGCGTGCATAATAGCAGAGGAATATCATTTCTTCTCCAGTCTGCAATGTAAGCAACCAAGTCTAAACATCATGGAGCAGTATATTTCTTCTCCCTACGTATTACACTATTAGACTTGGTCATAGTGAACAGTTTTATCTACAAAGCCATAGTCTGTTGAAGCAGCAGTTTTACAATTGATAAACTGGAATGACATTTAATACATCGCAAAATTGATAAACTGGAACGACATTTAATATATCGCAACAATGATATACTGGAACGACATTTAATATAACGCACAATTAATATACTGGAACGATGTTTAATATAACGCACAATTTATATACTGGAACAGTGTTTAATACAACATACCATGTTAACAGCATGGTGGATAACGTGTACTATCATATCACTTTAAAGCTTGTGTTTCTCTTTAGTCTTCTCATCTTTCTTGCATACACAAACACTCACACACACACACACACACACACACACACACACACACACACACACACACACACACACACACACACACACAAACACACACACACGCACACAAACATACACATTAACACACACTCACAAATACCCTTGTGTGCATACAGTTTCACAAAACCACAGAAGGGGGGATTGTTGTAGCTTCCTAATCCTTAAGATTAACAACTCATTTTACCTCAGCCAAAACAAAGAGCGATGACAAATGATCCCCCCCCCCCAACAGTCAAAGGTGATCGTATTAGAGCTGGGTGTCACAGGACTCCTGGAGAGAGACAAATACATCCCCGAGCCTTCTCACTCTCAGCAGAAGGATTGTGTTTTCCACTGGGTGACAACAGAAAGGGGCCGTTTCCCAAACACGGGGAACGGCTGGGCTTCTTCAAATCCTAAATCTTTCCTTTTAAAAAAAGCTGAGGACTCCTACACATCTTCTCCTGGTCTGTGTGCTGTGTCCAACCCCAACTGGCATACACGGCTTTTCTTCCGCTGTGTACAAACAACCGGTATAATCTGTTTGTTTGTATCCAGCAGTGCAGTGAAATGGTAAGGCAGCCCAAATGTATGTTGGTTTTGGTGAGTGCCTTTGTGTTTGGAAGGACTTCATCTACATAAATATTGTTTCCACACAAGGGGCCTGTGAGTTTAATGAACACATTCTAATTGCACATAAAAGGTCATTATCATCACTCAGATTATCATATTCTTACAGCATCTTATGCTAAACTGCTTAAACATGTAATCTTGTATGTGTGCAGTAAGAATTGTTGCTTCCTATAAAACGCTCGTATGGTCAAATGCCCTCTAATCCCTGTTCTAGACTCGGGATTAAGCTGGGGAGGACCGAGTGGGAGGGCGAGGTTGACAACACAACTACCCCCCACCCCCCAACACACACACACACACACACACACACACACACACACACACACACACACACACACACACACATACACACTGACACACACATCACTCACTCATCACTCCTACACCCTCACCCCCTCTTCGCCCCCTCATAGCAGCATTCATACAATCCACATCTCCAAGATTAGAAGCGCTTAGCGGCGTGCATTCTGCACAGACAGTAAGAGGATCTGGTGGAGAGGAGAGGCCTCAGTCCAGCAAGTGCCACCGCCGGCCTTGTCACCCGCCGATTCCGTCAAGGTGGAGTGGACAGGGGGAGGAGAGAGTGACCCCAGAGTGTCAAAGGTCACCCGCTTGCCCCCCCCCCCCAACCACCCGGTGACCGTGGTGTTGTTGGAGGAGGGTGTACCATTGTGAAGTGTCACTGGAGATACTTAAAGGACCTCTGAAAAGGGTCCTCTTCAGCGGAGCTACTTAACACTCGTTACTCAAACCAACAATGCCCGCCAAATTGGTTTCACTTGGAGGCTTTTTGTGCTAATTAAAATACCAGTATTTAAAGTATATTAAAGTACCATTCTGGGGGTGGTTCTGTGTGTGTGTGTGTGTGTGTGTGTGTGTGTGTGTGTGTGTGTGTGTGTGTGTGTGTGTGTGTGTGTGTGTGTGTGTGTGTGTGTGTGTGTGTGTGTGTGTGTGTGGAGGGTGGAAGGGACTGGTTGTGTTAGCATCTGTCAATAATGAAATGAATCAATTATATTTTCATAAGCTTTTGTATAAACGCCACTGTCCTTCCAAACAGTTCCCACACCAAATATGCATTTTCCCATTGTCTCAATTCCCATTGTGAAAACACTTGTATCCAAAGTAATTCAACAGAGCAAAGAGCCTCTCAACAATTGCACTAACCGAAATCATATAATCATCATCATCATTGTGTTGTACGTTGAGCGACATCACATCATCATTAATCATCGACTTAAAACACATACATTCTGGCTCAACATCAGCTTTCTCCTTGGCATGGTTGCTTTCAAAACAGCTTAATCCATTCAGATCACAAAGTTTCAAACCGATGTGTCACCATCTCATATGTTTTGAGTGACACATGTCTCTCTAACAGTCACTTCACGTAACCTACCGCTATACGCCATAATACACTCAACATTCTGCCATTTCAAGATAGGCTTGGGAGAAATGCTATAGACTCATTCAAGTTCCTTCCCTCTTCCTCCCCCCACCTCCCTCTCTCTCTCTCTCTCTCCCTCTCTCTCTCTCTCTTTCACTCTCTCTCTCTTTCACTCTCTCTTTCTCATTCTAATCTGCCATCAGAAGTTGCTCCAGTATTACTGTAACTATGAGGGCACAATTTCCCCTTTGTCTCATGTTTGGCTTGTAAGACAATCAGTCTGTGAGCCTGTCTGTAGTCTCCCAAAATAACAATGGAGTCCTGTAGCAGAGCAGCGTCCTTTGTTTCTGCCTGTGTGGCTTTTGTCATAATGCTGCCATGTATTCTTTGGTCCCCTGTCTTCCTCCGCCTTATTGTTTGAGAGATATGCATGCATTTCAGTACTTGCATTTTAAACTGGTGTGTGCTCCTCGACTTACGCAGGGTTGAGGTACTGGTTGAAGGTCTATGTACAAGGTTTGAATAGCTGCCCCACAGTGTGTTAAGTGACCTCAACCAAAAATTACAGACACTATATATTACCATACCTACATACATATCACTGTGTAAGAAATACATGAACGGATACGGTGGATGCAACATACACGGCAGGCCCCGTTTGATAAGAGATTCAAAAGAGGGCAAAAAGAAAGGAACAGACAGGAAGAATGAATCAGAGATACAAAGAGAGAGAAAGATGGAGAGAAAGAGGGAGAGAAAGAGAGGAGCAGAGAGGGGGAGTTTTACTCTAGACATCCACAGTTACTCCGGCCCTCTTAAGGATGCAGTGAATAATTCAGGCCATGCAGAGGCATGTTCCATTACCTCAGACTCCTGGCATCGTCCAGAGGTAAGCGCCGGCTGGGTCCTCTGAGCCAGCCATTAGCCAAGCCAACCCGTCAATGGGAATACATTAAAAATACGCATTCCGTACCGTCATAATCAACTCGGAGATCCTGTCATTAAAAATACGCATTCCGTACAGTCATAGTCAACTCGGAGATCCTGCCCTTAAAGATACGCATTCTGTACGGTCATAACCAACTCTAAGGTCCTGCCCTTAAAGATATGCATTCCGTACAGTCATAGTCAACTCTAAGATCCTGTGCTTTAAAATATGCATTCTGTACAGTCATAATCAACTCGGAGATCCTGCCCTTAAAGATACGCATTCTGTACGGTCATAACCAACTCTACTGTCCTGTGCTTTAAAATATGCATTCAGTACAGTCTGAACCAACTCAAAGGTCCTGTCCACACTAACCCAGGTGAATTTGGAGATTATTCTCCAACACTGACAATGATACTTGTCAAAAACGCTGTCTGGTGTGGATACATATGGATTAGCTGTTTGAGGTGCATAAAAATGGAAATACTGGGTTCGCAAAATGTTGTAAAGTCATTGTATTTCATAGACAGACATTCGTCACCAGACCAGTAGTTCTCGTAATATTGCTCTGGGCACACATAGCCCAGGCCCAGTGTGCTACGGTGTGGTCTTGACACGACCATCCACGTGCGTATAGTATAGTATAGTATAGTAAAGTATAGTATAGTGCCTCCTCAAGGAAACATGGACAGCTACCGCCCTTGCGCTGTGACCTCTCCCTGCACTTTATCACATGTGCGTTGCTGTTCCGAATGATTTACTTTAATGAAGACTGCTTATTAACACAACTTCAAAAATCCTTAGAAGTCTCCTCCCTCTCTTCATCTCTCTCTCTCACTATCTCTATCTCTTATTCAGTCTGTATAATGCAGAGGAAGCAGAAGATCGCGTTCAACAGCACTCTAAGTGCAAGTTCAGGCGAAAGCAGAACTCCTGCCCCGTCTGGCTGGCTGGCACATACACCATGCTGAGCCACCGCCCAGTGTGCCTAATGGCGGCGCCACAACATGAAAGCACAGCCGGGCCAAGAGCACCGTTTTTATATGGATTCAACATCAACATTTATTAAGCCTTGCAAACTACATCAGCGGCAAAAATTATTCTGAGATTTCTGCCCCAGGCCATCCAAGCATATTTTAATATCCCACAAGAAGAAATTACACACCAAAAGTAATAGTAGATTTAATATCTTAATAGCTTCATAAAAAACACGGATAATGCAGAAATCCAATTAAAATCAACTGATTGGCATGCTGTTGTGAATGATATAGTTCCTTTTTCCCTTTTTTTGTCAGAGTGACTGCCCTTATTAAGCTTTCTGATGAAGAGATTGGTAGCTGCTTTAATACAGATGTTGCAGACTGTGACTTATTTGTTAAATTGTCCCCTGCCAGGAATCTGAGTGAGGGCACACCCTGTGAACACTCTTGGCAGCCAACTAAGGAGGTATTCTCGGAGTCGATCCACGCACTAACGAGGCATGAAGCGTTAAAGCAGAATTTGAGAAGTTTCTTGAATAATACTGAACGTGTTATGTGGTAGAAACTGCCACACAAAAAAAATACAGGGATAATGTAAAGGATATTTAAGTCTTGCTTTGTTGTTTGGTTTCCTTAGTTACAGACACTGTTAGTCACTAGGTCGCCTGCAACAAGGACTGGTGCAACTGTTCACAAATGTAGTTAAATGTATTTTCCTGTAGGCCAAGAAATATATCCTAATATGTTTTCATTCGCAGTCCATTAACATCAGTTAAGGCTTTATAGCTCTGTATCACTTACAAATAATTATTAGAAATTATAGATTAGAATTTACCTTGTTTAATTACGAGCAGTTAATTAGTTTAATTGGATTGGGTAAGGAAGGTACCATTAGCGGGCCTGCAGGAAGTGCACTGACACCAGAGGATTCTATTCAATCAGTATATCAGATCGAGTTCATTCTGTGTGACATACAGAACAAGAAACAGAGACTGAGCGAGAGAAAGATACCCGGTGAGAGGAAGACATGTCCAGCATTAAGTCAGGGACAATGATAAAACCATCCTAAGATGCAAGGTGTAGTTTATCCTTCTGCGTTTTTAGAAATGTATAACCTTTATAACCAGCGAGACAAATCTACGCGTTACGACTGCACTGGGTGGGCTTCTGGTGCTTCAACATGTGCTCTCTTGGCCTTCACAAGTTACAGAACAGGCTGTATTTGCAAACTGTGAGATCTCTATATGGCTGAGTAGGGATAGGCTATAAGTTCTCGGCTGCTACATTTCAAGGTGACACGCCACGGCTCCTTCAGGGCTTTCCTTCCAATTCTTTTTGGGATTGAAATTATGATGAAGTAATTTTTTCCCAGAAAATTGCCTCTGTCACTTGTGGTATCTCTCTGTAAATTTCTCAAGTGTATTTTCCTCCCTCCGTCCCTCCCTCCCTCTCTCCCTCCCTTTCTTCTCTCTTTTCTGAAGTGAAAACTCGGAGGGCTTTAACACCTATTCAAAGACATCCTCTTCCTCGGTTCCTGCACACAAATACTATATGCTGTTGGGATGCATCGTATACATTATATTGCACCATGTTGACATCTTACAAGGGCGAACAGATATGTGTGCCATGACTGAATGTATGCACTCTGAAAAACAGAAATACTAATGAAACACAAACAACAAACTGTCAGACAACACAGCACCTTCACTGAATGCTGACAATGGATTCACACAAACAAACACCTGCTTGTTAGCACCAGATAATATCACGGCACGTGTCATTTGAGAGTAAAAGGGGATCCCTCCGAGACAATCTGCCCTAATTTTTATTTTCAATAAGAAACTTAGTCTAATTATATTTAAGTTAACTTCCTGATGGTCGACTCAAGGGCAGGAGAGTTGTATAAATATGCGCTAACCTTAAAAAGAAGAGACGAACTATCAGCTCATTTTCTCTTTTTATTCTCCCTGAGCATCTATCTCTCTCCCTCCCCCTCCCTTTTCCATCTATCTTCCTTACTATCTTTAGAGTGTAATTCTCTCACTATCTCCCATTCCTACTAAAACATGATGACCTCCATTGTGACATTTAATTCTTCCAGCTCAACCTGACCAATCCTCTACTGTGTACACTCTTACCCCCCCCCCCCCTCCCCCTTCTCCCTTCTGCTCATACATAAGAGGACCTAAGAGCCCTCGGTGTCTACCTGTACAACATGATGAGAAATGCGTTGGGGGGGGGGGGGGGCACACGCACACAGACACCAAGCAAAAGAGAACTTGGACAGAGAATGAGAGGGACACATCAGAAAAGAGAGGACAAGACAAAAAAGCGAGAGAGGGAGAGATAAACAGCAAGTCTAGTGAGAGGATTGAAAGGTCGGATGGAGGGAGCAGAGCAGTGGGAGGGGGGTAGGGATGGAGATGAGCGGAAGGAGGGATGCTGAATGTCGGTGTTCAGTGGTGGGTTCTGTCTCAGGGTTCTGCCCCCCGCCGCATGTTTCTGCATGAGTAACTTTAAGACGCCATATGGTCGGAGAGATCTTCAGACCCATTCATTGCCCTCTTGTCATAACTCTCTCATGAGCCAGTCTTAAGAATTATGTGTTCATCCCAGAGTAAAAGACTACAACTATATATCCCCATAAATAATTGAATACATACATGCACACAAACATAGATCGGTTAAAACGATGTGATCCATTGGGTTGCAATAGCCTACAATAACAGTCCAAAAAGTCCACATGTCCTGTGTTTAATATTCTCACCAAGGGGACAAGGGGCAGAGTGTATGTCGAAGCAAAATACCATCCTTTTGTCAAAACACACACAAAAAAGCGTTATTGTATTCCCCAGAATATTCTCTCCAGGATGGTCCTTCCCCAATCTCAATTTGACCAGTCTGGGCCTTTGTCATGCTTGCTTTGGTCATTACATCACAATTATGAGGCTCTTCATACAGGAAAAATGGAAAATGAAAAAAGAGGTAAAATGTAGGTCACTGGCAATGTGCTTGGGGCAATTTGTCCCCCTCCGAGCCCTTTGAGTCCACGACTCTTGCCTCACATCCCCCCATCCAAAGGTGACAGGGAAAGTAACACTTGATTTTATCAACAAATAGATGGATAAATAATAACCATTCAGTCAATATTGTATTTGTAGTTTCACCACATAAATCCTACAAATCACTAGATACAATTTCTGGACAATTAGGCAGAAATTATAACTCTTAAAAAAAAAACAACCTCACACTCTAAACCAGCGTAATCTGTGTCTACTTAATCAGTGCCTAGGTAGAAAAAAAAACAGTGCTATGTAAATGCAATGTTAGGAAGCAGGCATTCCCTAGGGTCGAGTCTGGGACCGTCTGGGTCATGATGGCTGACGACTAAAGGGCTCTATATTATGTCTGTTTGGCTGCCTTAAATTGTGTGTCAGTTTTACATCTGTGCAACTTGTAAACCCAACATGTTTGCAGTCTTGATGCCAGACTACCCACCATCTTGTACATGAATGGCAACCTACTTTCTCCTGATTTTCAGAATAGATATATTGTGATAATATGCTTTTGTAATGCTGGATTTTTATTCCACACTTGGTTTGCTAATATTGTATACCATGACACCATCTCTCTCTGACTGTTATTTCATGGTACCATCTCAGACTGTCATCTAAGCTAAGCACAAACTTAAACTCTGGTCAGGTGGATTTGTTCATTTGTTCAGTTCCACTAGATATGCACTTTTGTTGAGCTTTTTCTGTCTTTTGGAAAAAAAAAATACAGCAATGTAGTTGCCAAACATACTGTTTCCAAACCTCAACGATTGTTGACATAGAATAGCTCATTTATTTTAAGATCAAGTCCAAGAACAAAAACACAGGCACATGGCATAACCTCTCGTAGTAACCTCTCGTAGTAGCTCAGGCTATAGTATTCTATATGGTCTACTCACAATGAAGGATATGCTCTCAACAAAACACTTTTACCATTTTCTCCATGAAATTGGAGAGACATCAAAGTCAGAGCTTGTAGTTGTAGTTGTAGCTTGTAGTGCCGCCTCAAAATGAGTCTGAAGCTCGGCATTCTCATCCAGAGCTGAGGATGGGGTCAAAGGTCACTGTTCCACCCCACCCTCTCTATGGTTGTAGTAGTAATGGCTTATAATGTGACTTATTTTAAGAAGTCTGTGCTGTTCTGCTGCTGTTATGATCAGTGAAATTGTAAAGGGGATCAGTATCCGCATATCCTATGTAACTAATATGTTATAACAGGTAGTAAATATGTAATACATCCAATAGGGACATCCCAACATCCAGACCTGAAATACATTTAAGAAGGTGAAAAATTCACAAGATCCATTCCATCATATTTTCGATTAAATAGACTATGGAGTTTTAACATAAATAACTGAGGAGAAGAGGTAAATGTTTTGTAAAGCTAAAGTATGCACCACATGGTAATTGAGCATAGCACAGGCTGCAGACTTGACAAGAAACACCTCTGTCCCTCCCCTCCATCTCTGTGTTCCATCCAGACTATCATTGGCATTCTTAGTTTTGACTGACACCTACGTGGACCAATCACTGTTTCTGAGCTCTGCTTATGCTAGTCTTCGTAAAGACCCAGGCTCACTGGGAAACTTCAGAATTTACTACATCTGATGTTACCCATGATACTTGATATTGGTTTACAGAACCTTGTCGACATCAAGAATTGATTATGAGACCATTCAGATTATTATATGGCGGTATTGTTTTTGACACATTTCAGAAACACGAACATGGTCGCATGCTGTGTGTTCATTTTTAGTGAAGTCTCCACAGGTTCCAAACAAATCAGAAATGAAAGTGTCATTGAACCCTCACCTAGCTGTCACTCTTCATCATCTGGCCAATGTGCATTACTTTGCACTTTTTTCAGGACATGGCTCGCCGCATGCATAATTCAACTGATTAATTATTTGTAATCCTGTAAATCATGATGTAACTTCAAGAATCTAACTGAATAGCAAGAGGAATTTAGACATTCATAAAACGTGTGTGGAGTACGATAGACTACGTGTGTGGGGCTAGGGGCACTAAAATATATAAGGCGAAAACTGGTATGATGAACATTATCAACCCACTGGTAACATTTATTTGACAGTGTATTTTTTGCACACCTCATAGGCCTGTACATTAATCACCAAATTAATAAGTTGTCGTAATGTGACAGTAAAAGTAGGGACATGTTTACTTTATTAAAGGTTTATAGTTTGTTCGTTTTAATAACTGTTATTAGTCGTGGTTTGATATTCCGTTCAGCATTCAATAGATTTGAATCTGGGGTCTATGAATTTCAGTGATTTTCCCTTTTAAATGCACAAATCAGTTCCAGTCTCGTTAAAAATGAAATTCATATTCGTGTCAAGGAGATGCAGACTGCAGCGCGCGTCTGTGCACAGCGTAGGCTACAATGTGATGACTGAAGACGCGAGAATCTGGGCGGAGCAGAAAGCCGTAGTCCAATCCGAGCTTCCGTAAGCCTCCCCGTGCACTCTCCCCTCCGCTGGCGGAAACAGTGAAAACCTCCGTTGAGTATGCAGACGCAGATGTCATGTGAAAACCCGCATGCTCGCTCTTCTAACCGCACAACTCAACCGTCCGACCATCGCTCAGACCCGCAAGCTGTTGTATGTTCTTTTCAAAGCTGCCTACACGCTCTGGAATGCTTTTGCACAGACATCAAGCTCTTTAACGGCGGTCCCATCTAAACTTTTTTGCCGAGGATCTTGTTTTTACAATTCTTTATGTTTGTTTCTTCATGACTGCTGCGTTCGGGAGCGCGTCGGCACCACTATCATGCGAGGTAGGAATACAACTGTTTCTGACAGCTGATTTAAATACTGAATAACTGAAAAAGATGCCCATCGGGGTCCGTTCAAATATGCCCTCTCGACTGCACCTAACACAAGCCCGTTTCCGATAACTGAGGCGCATGGCTGTAAAACAGTCATTTCAACTCTTCACATGAATAACAGCGAACACATTTTGAAAGCAATAACAAACTGGTTTAGTATGCCTATCTAGCCTCACATTTGCAACAACTTGTTCAGTGCAAATAGTCTGCATCTCCGCATTCGTAGCTAAACTCCCGGTTATTATGTCTGTCGTTGGTGTCTCAGACAAACCTTATGCAATTTAAAGTGAACATGCCCGTTGGTGTGATATATGTATCGCATCTCTTCTTGCCATTATTGTTGGTCCTTGGTGTGCTACTCTGTATATTTTATGTCACATGGTTATCCAGCAACTGCTTTACCCATATTTATCTGCGGAGGAGCACATTGGTTAGAGTGATTAACGTGCGTTTAAAATGCGTAAATATTGTACCGACGTGTTTTTGCGTTTTAAGCACCGCACTGTATTTGTAGTTATGACACAGATTGATTTTAGGGACAGACCTTGCTCAGGGCGAAATGTTGGAGTCCAGTGTGTTCCTGCGTGTCATGCGTTCTACTGACCCATTTCTATCAGTCAGGCGCCGCTCCGTGCTGGAAGCGCCGAAGTGCAACCCCAATAACCCGGGTTCAACCGCAGAGCAGCAGGGTCGCTACCTCATTTCTCCAAGTTCAAAAAATATGCTTACCATCACATGTACATGATTTATTATAGAGTTGAAATAATCGTCCTCTTTAAAGGGGGTGCATTGTAACAGTCGTAAACTAGAGGGAGGCTATTCAAAGCGGCTATTCGGCCTATTGGAGGCAACCATTCTATCCATGCCTTGCGTCAGGTTGCTACTTTGTCTATATTATAACTATTCAGCAATAATCCAATATTAAAATATATTTCCTTTATTTCAGGCGTATAAATGTCAATTGCAATCATTTCAGAATCTAAAAAGGTGGTCGACATAATCACCGTTTCATCTTTCGGTTTGTATACATACCAGCAAGGGGTTGTAGCCCAGAATAGCCTAAAGGTTTCATCGTCAACCTGACACTTTTATGTTTACTGTAAATAAATGTATTGCGTAATGACCATATGTGTATGAAGTATACTTCTGTGTGCTTGCGTTTTGCTTATAATGGGGTAACAGATTTTCAGCTTTTCATATTCGTCAGCGTATGTAATGGTTTGTTGTTTTCTTTTTTTTTCTTGACCAATTGCCATTATAGATTAATGTCAAAAGGGTACGATTATGACTTCTGGTGTAGACTGCTTAGGCTTAAATAATGTGTTCATTGATGTCCATCGGAATGCATTAATATATAGCTTATTCGTATGATTAGGTTGAGTTTGTATGCTGTGTTTGTAATTTTGCTACCATTTTCTGTTCCTTTTTAATCGGAAAAAAACGAAGGAAGAAAAGGAAAGTAAGACCACTGTGAGAGATATTGCTGTTTCTCTTTCACCCATGATTCATTTAATGTTTAAAATTGAGTTTTGGGACGTTGAGGAGCAACCATACCTACAAATGGCCCCCCAAAGCATCTGTGGGTATAACCCTCAGTGCAGCCAAAAGGCGGTTGTCAGAAACCATTACATCAACTCGGAGACCCTGACAGAACTTGAGTTTCCCTCAATTCAGTAAGTCTGGCCACATGAATTACTCACCACTTGGCCTCACAGAGGTCTAACGTCTAGTCTAAAGTTTATTTCGGTATAATGGATCTGAAGATGTTGTTAAGGTAATATAAGCTTCAGATTTTTTTTTTTGGATTTGTCTTTATCGTCTGCAGTGTAAAGTCCATTAAAGTGAATACATAGTGAAAGCCATTAGGCTGTGTACATTTAAAAAAAAAAAAGTCATGCTTGCTATTGCTTATCAAACGAAAACCCAGAGTTTGAGATGAGTATTCAGGGTATCATCGAATATGAGCTGTTTTCAAGAGACAGTGTTTAACAACGAGATAAGCTAATAATAATTAGTAGGCTACCCAAACATGTCATAATTGTGATTGTTAATTATACCTGAAAAAGGTGGTCGATTCAATTTGTCAAAGTGCTTTGTAACAACAGGAGGATACATTTTTTCGTTCAGTTTTCTATCAATTTATTTTCAAAGACCAAGTAGTTAATTTGTGAGCCATGGGATTTTCTAAATAGGCTATCGAAAATTAAAGGTTTAACAGTTTTGTTACAATGGCATTTAAAAAAATGGTCGGCTAGGTTAAGGATTGCATTGGTCTATCGGCCTCAAGGCCGCTGTATATTTTCAGTTTTTAATAACTATAGGCCTTGCTTAAAGATGTTGGTAAATATTCATACTAACAAAAATAACTAATTCTTAACTTATATATTATATAAATAATAATTTTAGCAATAGCTCATGAGCCTTAAAACACCTTGTCAAAATAAAAACGTAGTTATTTAAATTCAGAATAGTCGAAATCCGCCATATATCTTCGCAAGAAAATGTTGGCCTATTTGGAATTGTTATTTTTTTTCTCAGTAAAATTGAGTTGGCATATACGAATAATTGTATTGAACATCCTGGTTCCTGGTTTAAGGTTTTAAAGAATTGGTAATAACTAAGTCATTCCGAGCAGTAGTTTAAAACGTGCGCACCGGTGTGTTAGTCTGTGTACCGTAATTTTGATAGATGGGTCTTAAACCAAACGTTTCCCTAAATTACACAGACCACAGTATAGCTTTTCTTTTTAGAGTAGTTCCACACACTGACACGCATTTTAGCGAGCCTTTCGCCTTCATGACATTTTGCTTGTTATGATTCACTTAGCGCTAGACTTGCTCCGGGGCTATCTCTTTTTTATGCAACAATCCATTGCTCTCAGTTGGGCTGCTGCCCGAAGGTCACTAACATAATACTACCACAGAGAGCCACTGGGACAGCAGGGGTTATGGGTGTCAAAAGAGGCAGTGCTAATCACAACACTCCACTCTCTGTTCTGAATAAGTGTTTGGTTTATGTGTAGTGTTATCCTTCATGACTACTTTAGGAGGAGAAGGTATCATGTGTGAGCATGTGTTGTACTATCTGTTGAATAACTAATCTGGTGTGTTCTTGTTTGTGTGTGATGTGTGATGTGTGTTCGCAATTCCAGTTTGTTGTTTCGGTGAGTTTAAATACATGGTTGTGCGTGAAAGCTGTCATATTTGTGTTTGAGTGGCATTGATGTGTGTGCACAGATTTTAATGGACGTGTGTTTGGAACCGTATGTGGGATGGATTGTTTCATCTGGTAACATTATAGCTACATCCGTTTCCAGGCTCCTCTCTGTTTCCTTGTCCAGTGCTGCTTTAGGGCTGGTATTGGTTTTCTCACTGTCACACGCAGATCACATTCAGAATCTGTTCTCTCTCACACACACACAGGTACACTCACACAACACACACACACACACACACACACACACACACACACACACACACACACACACACACACACACACACACACACACATCCAACACACACACACCCAACACACACACACTCACACACACACTCACACACACACACACACACACACACACACACACACACACACACACACACACACACACACACACACACACACACACACACACACACAACACACACACACACACACACACCCAAACACACACACACACATAGATTTATAAGATGCGTACACACAGTCACATGTACTGTTTAGACATTAACATACCTCAGCATACATCCAGTGGGTCGTAACCCTTTATTGTGGCTGCGTGCCGCCTGTGCTCTGTGAGCCTGCAGTGCTGTGGCATGTTTGTCTCCAGCTTCACCACTCCATCTGAGCTCGGTTTGCCATCGTGGCATTGGCTTGACCTTAAGGCATCGCGGACGTCAGTCAGCAGCCAACGGCCAACGGCCAGCCTCGCAAGTGCAACCTGGAGCACCGGGGGCCTGCGAAACACAAACAGGCAGCAGCACGCATCACTTCCCAATGCCAATAGCATTAACATCACCCGGCTTTTCTGGGAGGGGGCATCTCCGCATTGATCTGGCAACCTCACCGAGCTTGGGCTGTGTAAAGCATGAGATCGATTTTTTTTCTTTCTTTTTTTTTGTGGTGGTGCGAGACTGTACATTTAACCATGATGACTTACTCAACATCTACACCACTATATGTCACATATTATCAACTTCTGACAACTAAGTAGCTCTGTTACTAATCACTTAACACTAATAATTCCCAAACACAGCCCTGACATACTGTACTTTA
>NC_137913.1:14596457-14633957 GCF_963457725.1 Sprattus sprattus | reverse complement strand
GGCTCCTAGCCGGCAGGACCCCTTCTGCACCCTCTCTGTGAGGTCCAATCAGAGAACAGAGCAGCCTTTCCTGTGCACGCCACAGCTGATGACAACCCTACAGGGACACGCTCCCGGCCAACACACACACACACACACACACACACTCACACACACACACACACACACACACACACACACACACACACACACACACACACACACACACACACACACACACACACACACACAAACACACACAAACATCATTGTACACAAATGCACAGAGACACATGCCTGCACACACACACACACACACACCCCAACACCAACGCAAAATCAAGCACAGAGGGGTTGATATACATCAAGGCATGGCCATGTGATACACACATTATTGGTTGAACAGCTTACTGAGGAGAGGTCTGGGTGCCTTCCCCAGCATCTACGCTTGCCTAAGCAGCATGACGCAATGCCACCACAAAACTAAAACTCGTAACTCACAACACACAAGTGAAACTGGATCTGAAACACATGACACAAAAGTTTCGATTGTTCATGGTGTCCATTTGGCAACAGATCGCTGTAGCCCACGGGCCCGATGTGAAACGCTTCGCCCCGGAGCCACTACTCTAAAACATGGATGAGGCCCACATGCCTGGCCAGGCCTCCCGTCCTGTTCACACTTACGCAACCACCTGCCCCTGGGAGGCCCACATACCGGGTGCAGCGACACCAAGTGGTTAGCCACTGCACAACTGATTACTGCAAGCACACACACACACTCACATACACTTAACCCTTGGAGTTTCATTGGATGAAATATTAGCATGTTCTTATTAGACTAAGTCATTCCCATGAGCTGCTATGGTCACTGTCGGTTCACCTTGGGCCCTTAAAGCCAAGTTGGTGGACAGATATTTTACACACACACAGACACACACACCAACACAAAAGCCAAATGTCAAATTAATATAATTATCACTGCCGTTACTATGAAGTGATACTGAATATTAATGAATTCCTTGGTGATCTACCGTGTGTGTGCATGTGTGTCAGACCCTCCATACATCTGTGAATGTCCTTGTATGCGTGTGTGTGTGTGTGTGTGCATGCATTATCATGTCTCTGAGTATATGCTCGCTGAATTGAATTATGGCAGTGCTCCTAGCCACTTTAACAAAGCTCATTAAGGAACTATTTAGAGAGTGGAAGCCCCAGAGACTGAGTCCAGTGCCTCATATCATTAGGAATCAATTAGCCCAATCCATGCGCCTTTCTTCTTCACAACGACACACACACACACACACACACACACACATACACACACACACACTGTGAAATGTACAGATATGCATACACTCAAGCACCATTAGACCTCCACTCACACACACGCACACACACACACACTCAAGCATGAGTTAACGCATATAGACATACAGACTGAAGGGGAGGAATAATTCTCTTTCTGTGATATTGTGGATCAGTCTGCATCCGCTACAGTGTGAATGACTTGAGCTGGTGATGGTGTGCATGTAAGGGCTGTGCTGGTAGGGCTGTGCTCGTGAAGGTCTGTCGTTTTGTCCCTCCAAATGGTTTAAACCCTGATCAGTGCCAATCAGTTTACTACTACTCACTGGGTGCTGAGCTCTCTGATGCAGCACTGATTTAGGACTGTGGCAGTCATGTGTGGTGACCAATGTACTGGGTGGTGTCTGTGGGTGAACATTGTGACGTTGGGCGGCATTCATTGTTCTGCTAGTGCAACTATTTTTATTTTAATGCTGGTGCTAACTCATTTCTATGCTTGCACCTGTTTAGATGTGTGCAGACTATGCTAACAGGGAGGTGTGTTGATGGCAAGCCGTGGTGACTGTTATTCATGCTCTGAGTACTGTTGACTGTGTAGTTAACAATAGCTGTCAATGTTACAGCTGAAGTGAAATGTGCTGTGCACATTTGGGAGCTAGGCTAACCCAACGTGTTGCAGACATGGGTAGCACAGACAGCGTCACCAGGGCGCCGTCCTTTGAGCAGATTGAGAGGCTGAGCTCCTCTTAACCATGGAATCGCCAGCGCTGCATTCCCCATTCTTATGTAACCCGAGGGTGGATCACCCTGCTGCCTCATGGGTGCTGCAGCTCTCCTCCCTGAGTCCTCATATCCTCCTTTACACCACGAGGATGGAACCACAGGCGGTTAGCTTGTGTGGTTATTTTCCACTAGCATTCAGCATTAGCAATGTTAGCATGCAGACACCATGGCAACCCACCCACACTGCTGTCATCTTTTACAGTGTTTACCCCAAACAGGCCCAGAAGTGATAGACGCCACAGCCGTGGATAATGACAGACTGATGAAAGAGTGGTTTGGTTTTAGGAGGGCTGGAATGCTGGGGGTGTCCCCTGCCCGCCCGAGAGCTTTCTGGCAACACTTGCTGTTGGGACGTCACAGCAACGCGAATCATCGTTCTGACAACCAGACGATAGGAGCCTCCCACCAGTGAGCTGGGAGAGGTGGTGGTCGTCCTGGCAACTGTGCTGCAGTTACGGCCATCGCCTTATTCCACATGACAGGTCGACGCAGCCAGGCCCAGCGGCCCTGCACACGCACACACACACACGCACACACACACACACACACACACACACACACACACACATACATCTATTTACACAAAACAAACGCACACTAAAAAGACATTAACGATAGTTCACAGGATTAAAAAAGAACTATCATTAATATTTAATTGTCTAACGTTTTTTAAACGCCACTCAATACATGTTAACACTATTGGGAAATACACACACACAAACACACACACACACACGCATATACTTCCACACAATGAACACTGCCACGGTAATCACAAACACACACACAAATGCAGATTGACAGATTAATCCCCATGAAGCCTGTTTTAGCCTCAAAACACACACATGCTCATCGAGTTTATCAGGTGCAAACATAAACATAATCTCAACATTACACACAAGCACACACAAACAAACACACATACTCTCTCTGACAAACATAAGTATATCCCATCTGAATCTGTGGAACACTAATTTAGATGTACGTGTGTAAACTTGGGAGAGAGGAAAAGAGAGGTGCAGAGAGGGGCCGTCTAAAGATCCATAATTTGTCCAGTTCTAGCTGGATGATAATCTCCATCCCACTAGACCAGATCATTCCTAATCTATAGGGATTAAGCTCTGCAAATAATGTGACCACATTCAGTTCTCCATTCCGACATACTCTGGTTTTCATTTCCAATTTGTCCCTTCCCCTCCAGGAACAAGTGCAGGGACAGAGTAACAATAACAGGAGATTAGCATAGAGAGAGAAAAGAAGAACAGGGGAGGTAGAGGAGGAGAAGACAAACATAGACGCTGAGACCATTCAAACTCGATTTTTCATGGAGATGCTTTCAGGCAGAGCTAGTAGACCATGGCTAGCTGAAAGAAGCAGCAGGCCTGACAATGTACGGATCAAAGTAACGAGTGTTTAGGTCGTTAAAGACGGCAAATACAGACTCGGTAGGTCTGTGGTCGATGATTTGTGTTGACAACAAAAGAGTAAGGAGTGCTTTTAATAAAACAACACAAAAAACAAACAATTATAGTAGTGTTTGTCAAATAAGAGCTACTGATTCATTGTTGCAATGCTAACACTCCCTTTGTGAATAATCATTTACGGATTTACCATTACACCAATATGGATGCTGATTATCTAACAAGAAATGGAAAGAATGTTAGTTGGGTTTCACGGAATGTATGTCACATCAACTACTGGGCAGTGAAAATATTCTTTGACACATTTCTTCAGGGAGCGTATTATGCTGTATGGTACACATACCGGTATGTATGGCTGCAAAGCACTGACAAAGACAGGTTATGCAGATTACCGCCCACATCAAAACACACATGGCATACTTTAGCCCTCGATACTGCCTCGGCCCAGCAAATAAGTGGCTTGTTTTTCGTGCTACTAAAAATAGGCGCCGGCTGTTAATGACCATTTTTGTTGACGTTCTTTTTCACAATGGTGTTGAGCGTGTCTTCGCCCCCTCTCCCCGTCCGCTAAACCCAACATTGGTCCTGTGACCCACTTTGGTGCTGGTCTGGCAATGGTGGAAGTGGGTCACCACAGGAACCAGTTTTGTGGCCTTTAACCCCGAGCCAGCGGCACAGAACTCACGGTTCCTTCCAGCGGGGGCCCATTTTCCCCATTGTGGCAAACTGATGAACTGGAGAGATGGCAATTTTCAAAAGAGCATCTGTCATTTGTGCCGCATCTCCATTTTCTGGCCATAACAACCAGGGAATAGAGGCTTCGCTGCAGGTCTGCTTTGTGTCTGGGTCTATGGGTGGTCCCCCCCATACAGACTGCCCCATAAATAAGAAAACCTTTACCTGTGAGCAGGGAAGATGCAAGAGCAACTAGAGGTGCATTTCGGCAAGAAAATGAAAATGTGATTTATGTGTGAGTCATCCTTTGCATACAGTAACCTAACACTTCATCCAGGCAGCGACCCACTGACATCCTGGCACTCACAGGCAAAAAAAACTATCTTTATACTGCTATTGACATATGAATCAGTCGCTGTTCAAAAAAGAGATGATGGTCTCCATTAATTGTGGGCAATGCACCTTATTGAGATCTAGGAACAACTCGACAACTTTGTTCAGTCGAGGAACGTCTGTTGTCTTTGGCCTTCTCTCCTCAGAAATTGATGACTATCAAGACTTTTCATTAGTGGTACGTACCTCAGTGATGGAAGCGGCCACCAAGTGCTATGTGATTGGGTGGCAACCATAGCAGCCTACACTGAAAGACTATCACAGTCTGAGGCCTGTCAGGCACCTCTGAGGTAGTTTGACAAGCCTTGACATTTTGTTGTGAAGACACTGACCAAAGTGCTCTTTACAGATACGACGGCAACAGAAATGTTGATAAAGCCTGAAATCATTTGGAATGTCAGATAACAGGTGGAGCACACAATTTTATGACCGGTTGTATAGCGATAGAAGGGGATGCACTGTAATGACAATTAAGAGAGAGATATAAAACAGTTTGCATGTAGAAAATAAGAAAATGAGAAATGAGTTGCTGTGTCCGATACAGCTGGCTGCAATATAATATGCTACTGACAGATTTTTTCTCTTTACTGACAAAGATAGGCTACCATAGTTGATGAATCTAAAACTGTACCGTTGCCAAGTTGACCATGCTAAAATAATCCAGAGTCTACTTTAAAAATGTGTACAATTTCTCTTACTTTAGCCTTTGTGCACCAATCACATGAGTTGCGGAGCTGAGATAAGGTATCTACCTAGCCTATCTATGAGCTAATTATGGGCTAATCAACAGCATAGCACCAGTCACTATCTATTACACATTTGTGAGCTAACAAATCACACTTACTAGTCATAAACAGAATCCTCAATTGGATCGGATCGAAGTTCAAAAAGGCAACGTTCAAACCAAAACAACAGTGTCAAATGCCAAACATTCTCGTGTAGTATTTGTCCCATCAAAAGCTTCACAAAAAGAAATGATGAAAGAGTGCACTGTAGCTCAGACCTTACATCTTATCCTCATCTTGTGCCTCCACTTGAGGGATTTGGGCTGAGCGGAGGGAGGGCTTGCAGGCCAGTACAGAGTGCTTTCATGTCTGATGAGAGAGCAAGCGGCCCAGAGAGAGCTAGAGAGAGGACACAGGGATCAAGGAGTCCAGGTTGCAGAATGCTCACTAGGAACATTTTTCTGCTCTGGGCCTGTAGTCTGTGTCCGTGTGTGTGTGTGTGTCTGCTCGTGTGTCTGCTCGTGTGTGTGTGTGTGTGTGTGTGTGTGTGTGTGTGTGTCTGTTCATGTGTGTGTATGTGTGTGTGTGTCTGTTGATGTGTGTATGCACGCCTGTGTGTGTGTGTGTGTGTGTGTGTGTGTGTGTGTCTGAGACCTGGAGCAGCTTTGTGGCAGTGGGGGTCCAGCAGTCAGTCACCAGGTGTGAAGAAAAAGAAGCCGGCCCTAGAGGAGACAAAGCCATCGCTCACACACCTTATCACACCCAGGCACTTCTGCCTCTCTGCTGAGAGGTCATGGGGGGTGGAGGAGGAGAGTGAGGGAAGGGATAGAACAGAATGACTTGCTCTGACAAGCTGACTGGCTCAGACCACACACATACACACACTGGGCAAACAATACACAGATACATCTACACACACATAATATGCACTACATACGTAGAATATTTCAGAAAAACCGGAAGATCCATGATGTCAGGAATAGTCAGCCTGTAGAATATGAATTTATTTATTTACTGTCCTTTGCTGTTGGCTATGTAACACATGCCTACACTGGGACAAACCTCAGAGGTCATTGCAAGCAAGCTTGTGCAGTAGTCTTTCTCTTAGCTTAGGAGTTCTTGCTTTTTTACGAGATTTACGAGACCGACTTAGGAGTAAGCTTAGTGGTAAGATCAAATTCTTTGTGAATATGGGCCGTGATCTTCATAGGCCAAGGACTGTGATGCCATTGCTAAAGCTATCACAGTCATAGGTAAGAGTGCCTGGAAATCCATCTACCCTCCCCAAAATAACATCAATATCAATATCATAAGGCTTGAGAACTAGGGGTTAGTGAGTTCACACTGACAGGACTCAGGACCACACCCCCTCCCCCTCACCCCAGACACCAAGAGAGAGGCTTAAGCCAGAGAGGGCTAGTGGCCAGTGGGAAAGGGGAGTCCTGAGCAGCCTAGACCCAGAGCTTTAATCAGCAGGTCCCAACTACGATGGACATGTCGGTCTGCAGTAATCCCATTATGTCGCCACACACACACACACACACACACACATACACACACTGGGCAAACAAAACGCTAAGATACATCTACATACACATAGTGGGTACTACATAGAATATTTTAGAAAACCTGAAGATCCATGATGTCAGGATCAGGAATAACACACACACCTCCATTCCTGCTCTCTCACTCACACACACATAATTTTACTTTGTCGGCTTATCCAGACTAACCAGTGATGCTGCCAGCACATTAAATATTATGAACATGCGCAGACGCGCCAGCCTCAGAGAGCATGCACACACACTCAGAGCTCATTTTGGGTACCTCAGTGCTCCTGTCCCAGGTGTGTGTGTGTGTGAGAGAGAGAGTGTGTATGTGTGGTCAGAACTCAGAAAATGAAAACGGATGTAGTAGGTAAGCAGAAAGGTTTTTATAGTACTTTCATACATTTTCACATATCTTAGGGAAAGCTGAGAGAATACTGACCATAGCAACTAGTTTTGTGTAAACCTTTATGTCATTTAGTTAGTGTTCTGGGACGCTGTGTGATCTAGGCTGGTGTAAGGCTCTTGTGAAGTTGTGTAGTACATGTAAAATTGATTATCAGTAACCATAACTCACTTGTCTCTCATACCAACAGTGCAATTTAAGTCTTTGTTGTTTACATGTATTTAAACCACATTAAGTGGGAGTTGTGCACACAAGTTATCCTTATTGCATAGGTTAAATGAACAGACCAAGTACAACATTTGTGTTACTTTATCATTGCTGCTTATTTTCCATGCTTTATACAATACTGTTGCTTAAAGTTGGAACATGGCATTAGTGAGACAGATGAATGTGGGTTCTGTGTGGAAAGATTAATTGGGAATTGCTGCATCAGATAAGCCATTACGGAGCACAGAGAGAGAGAGAGAGAGAGAGGGAGGGAGAGAGAGAGTGTGTAGAAATAATTTTAGGATTAGATTGGGTGGCTAATCTCTTTATGGTGAGTGTGCAGTCTCAGCAGGCCCTCTCTCTCTCTCTCTCTCTCTCTCTCTTTCTCTCTCTCTCACCTCCAACTGGCAAAGAGTGCATCTCATTTATTCATTTGAACATCCTCTTTTCTCCTTTTTTTTTTCAAAGACGTACACACATTACACAAGGCATCCATGTGTGGAGATGCATGCCACACACAGTTGTACTGCCATGTTGGTGTGTTTTGTGGTGAATTAATTTAGTTCAAATGATCTCTAGCTTTTTTCCAGTGCAACGAGGAGTGGGAGGAGAATCAGTAGGTCTACATATCATCACCACATCATAGCATAAAGTGTTCATCTAATGCTCTATACAATTAGTTTGCGGTTCAAAATGTGTTGTTGCGTCAAAAGGCGATTTATGTTTTCAAATTACTTCTGCACTGACAGCCTTGCATGAATTCAGCAGTTACACTAAATTACTCAGCAGCACTTTGATGTGTGCTTGTCTGTACTTCCCTTGCTACAGTGAGGCTGCCATTACCATAATAGCCAAATAGCAAATGTCAAAATGTCATGGCAAAAACGTTCTCCTCTCTGGCTACTGCTGGGCATCTCTTGAAGCTCTCTCTGCAAGAATGGATGGAGTGGAGGTGCTGCTGTGTTAAAATGGTCCTTTAACACAACACAGCTGAGCCTAACTCACCTCAGATAGCCCTTGCATAACTCTCTCTCCCTTTCTTTTTTTTCTCTCTCTCTCTCTTGTCCTTTCTCCCCTACAGCCCAAATTGAAGTTATACCATGCAAAATCTGCGGGGACAAGTCATCAGGGATCCACTATGGAGTCATCACATGTGAGGGATGTAAGGTAAGAGTAGCCTCCAGCCCTGTCTCTCTTTACTAGGCTTTGTTTATATAATGAACTCTTGTCGCTCAGCAGGTTAGGATATGGTGACAAATCATGAAGGAGCATCAACATGTCTGTGCTTCAACACCCCTCTTTCTCTCTCTTTCTCTTTCTCTCTCTCTCTCTCTCTCTATCTCTATCTCTACTGTCTTCCGGAACATTCCAGGGCTTCTTCAGGAGGAGTCAACAGAACAACGCTGCATACTCCTGCCCACGGCAACGCAACTGCCTGATCGACCGGACCAACCGAAACCGATGCCAGCACTGCCGGCTGCAGAAGTGCCTGGCACTGGGCATGTCCAGAGACGGTGAGCGAGAGACGGGGTCAGCAGGGAGACCGGCAGAGGGGTTCAGTCGGGCAGGCAGCAAAACCAAAGCCGTTGGTCAGAGTGTTCCGGTGCAGTCATCCAGACAGGCACATGCCTGCCAGTCCAGCGCAGACACAGACACAGACACACATAGACACAGACACAGACACAGACACAGAAACTGACACAGACACAGACACAGACACAGAAACTGACACAGACACAGACACAGACACAGACACAGACACAGACACAGACACAGACACAGACACAGGCACAGGCACAGGCACAGGCACAGGCACAGGCACAGGCACAGACACAGACACAGACACAGACACAGACACAGACACAGACACAGACACAGACACAGACACCGACACCGACACCGACACCGACACCGACACCGACACCGACACCGACACCGACACAGACACAGACACAGACACAGACACAGACACAGACACAGACACAGACACAGACACAGACACAGACACAGACACAGACACAGACACAGACACAGACATAGACCCCTGACAGACAGTCTGATGGTTCCACTGCTGAGTCACTGTTTGTGTAGTATTACAAGCCCTCCGCTTATTCACCATTTCACAAGATACGCTAAGAAACATACTTAAATGCACATTCAATGTGGTCTCATACATGAGTTCTTGACCGTTGTGGCTCGTCTCCTCTTACCCACCACTTTCCATTGGTTTATCCCTCTTCTTGTCCACCTCACTGTCATGAGAAAAGGACCAAACAAACTAAATTTCCCTTCCCTTCTTTCCCTCTCTACCTGTCTGTCTCTCTCTTACTCACTCTCCCTCCCTCAGCGGTGAAGTTTGGCCGCATGTCTAAGAAGCAGCGCGACAGCCTGTACGCGGAGGTGCAGAAGCACCAGCAGCGAATAGCGAATGAGAGGCTGCAAGCGTCGGGCGAGGCCGAGGCCCTGGCGCGCGTCTACTCCAGCGGCCTCACCAATGGCCTGGGCGCGCTCAACCAAGAGCTCGGCGGTGCCTACGCCAACGGCCACATCATCGACATGCCCAAAAACGGCCAGAACGGCAACGGCGGCATCCCAAACGGGCCGGCTGGCGGCTTCTACAGCATGGACTCCACCCAGCCGTCGCCGGACCAGTCAGGCCTAGACATGGCCGGCATTAAGCAGATCAAGCAGGAGCCCATCTACGACCTGACACCCGTGCCCAACCTCTTTACTTACGGGGCCTATCAGGAGGGCCAGCTCACGCCGGGGGTCTCCATGAGTGAGCTCGGTAAGCTTCTGCACAGGACCGCAAGCACTGAGGAAATCTGCTCTGTAAGGCGCTGTTGCTTGAAGGGTTGCAAAAAAGATTTTTTGAAATCAAGTTTGGCTGCAGTTCCCGTCTGGCCACTACAAAAAATGGTACTGCCTATTTAATTCTAGTGGTGGTTGTGGTAAAATACTAGTCTAAAGGATTACCTGAGGTCCTACTTTAACCTCTACTGAAAGGCATTTTCATTATGACTACATAGTACGAGCACCAAGTTGATGAAATAGTGCTCCTTTACAGATAGGCAGACCACAGACGTACTGATGAAATGAAGCAGTCTATAGATAGCCTCTCCAGTTGTCGTTAGGGAGGCCTTACATGAGCGGAGGAGATGAATCATGGTCACAAGCCTCGCTTTTCGCCGATATCAGACTGGCTTAGCGTCTGAGCAATAGCAGCCTGGCTTAGCATCAGATTTGCCCAGTAGGATTTTAACCCTTTAGAGGTGTGGCCTGTGAAAATTACATCTTGGCCGCACATCTTAGATGTTTCAGCCTGAAGCCAACTTGCCACTCTCAATCAGATGGTATTGCATAGTTTGAATGACTGTTGTATTAAGATATTTCTGTTAAGTGCTGGGTTAAGTAGTTAAACAGTGTTATTAAGTAAGACGTAAGTAAGTGAGTGAATTTTGGATGCTGCAATCATGGACTAACTTTAGCCTTAGTCCTCCTCAGTGTTCAAAGATGCTTAAAAACTAAAACAATTCCCATTTATTTCATTTCTAATTGATCGTCCAGACCTTGTTGCCATTTCCTTATGAAATCAGCTGTCCATTGTTGAGCTTAGGTCCATGCATCGATTCCTGCAACCTGAGTTTTAAAGTAGAAACCATTGCCCCTTTAATATAACTTCTGACACTACTTTACACATATGCATACATCTGTAACCTTCTCATAGGATTGGAAGGAAGAAAGACTGTTTACATTGGTTGCTATGTGCAGTGTGTGTATGTATGCGTGTATGGTGCGTGTGCGTGTGCGTGTGACGCCTACTCACACTACTGTGTTTTCCTCACGCATAGATCGCATAGCTCTGAACATCATAAAGTCTTTAGCCTTAGTCCTGTTCAAAGAAAAAAACTTATAATTCTGACATTTATTTAATTTCTAATTTATCTTCCAGACCTTGTTGCCATTTCCTTATGAAATCAGCTGTCCATTGTTGAGCCTAGGTTGCTATGTGCAGTGTGTGTATGTGTGTGTGTGTGTGTGTGTGTATGTGTGTGTGTGTATGTATGTGTGCGTGTGCGTGTGTGTATGTGTGTGTGTGACGCCTACTCACACTACTGTGTTTTCCTCCCGCATAGATCGCATTGCTCAGAACATCATAAAGTCTCACCTGGAGACTTGCCAGTACACCGCCGAGGAGCTGCAGCAGTTAGCATGGCAGACGCACTCTTACGACGAGGTCAAGATGTACCAAAGCAAGGTCTGCTCGCTCTCTCTCTCGCTCTCTCTCTCTTTCACACTACCGTTATTTGTTCATCATCAGACTTTTCTATCTATTTATGTCCCTCTCACCCTGTCTCTCTAACCTTGCCTGTGAGCATAGCATCCCTTTGTATAACGGCAACCCACCAGGAAACTAACAAGTCCCATTCAGCTGAGTGTTCATTAAAGTAGTATATAGTATACTATATAGTATAGTATATATAGTAAAGTATATAGTTTTTTGGCCTGCAGTCTCTCCATAGCCTTTGTGCAGATAATGTCATGCTGATGCCAGTTTGGGTGAAGGAGGAAGGTAGGATAGAGAGAGAGAGAGAGAGAGAGAGAGAGAGTGAGAAAGAGAGCGAGAGAGAGAGAGAGAGAGAGAGAGAGAGAGAGAGAGAGAAAGATCACAGGTGGGGGTAGTGAGGGAAGCTGACTTTAGCCATTTGAGAAAAAAAAATTCACAGCAAGGGGAAGGGGAAAGGGAGGGAAACGCCAGAGCAGCGTCCCTTTCATTTCCCTGTGTCAAATGGATTAGAACTAATTACAGAGGAACCATTTGAAATGCTGTCTATGGAGATTCCCCTTACAGGGAAAATGACGGCGGACACAAAAGCAATTTGCTGATATCATATTTTTGGTGCTTTTCCGGCTGCACTTTATGGGTATTTTATAAATGAAAAAACTTTACAAATTTTACCCTTTTTTCTTTGTGGCACTTTCTGTGTGACGAACAGTGAAAAGCCTTATAAAAATATCACTGTTCTTTTATCACTAAATTAAAGGGTTGTATCAAAGGCCTGGCATGATTTGGGTTGCGGCAGCTATTAACGCTCCACAATTCAACTAGTAAAATGTACGCTCAAAGAAAGCCATCTCATATTTCATCCAAAGCCAATAGGAATTATCATTTTACTTAATTTAAAGTAGATCCTACTTGCCTTTAGGTTGTATGACTTAAAATGGATTGCTAGGAAAAAGATATATTGAGATCTTAGTGCATATTTATAACAAACATTTAATGTTGGAATTGCATCTTGGGTTCTAAGCGTAATACAGTTATTTGCTGGTTTACCCTATTGTGCATTTTCCTTGAGACATTCCTGGTCACTCTTGCAGCTTAAAGTAACTTTGTGTATTTGCATGTTTGTGTGTGTGTGTTTGTGTGTGTGTGTGTGTGTGTGTGTGTGTAGACACGAGAAGCCCTGTGGCAGCAGTGTGCGATCCAGATCACTCACGCCATCCAGTACGTTGTGGAGTTTGCCAAACGCATCACAGGCTTCATGGAACTTTGCCAGAATGACCAGATTCTGCTCCTCAAGTCAGGTGAGCACACCAAGCCCAACCAATCAGAACTCACACAGGAACTTAGAGCCTACCACTTATCGATAAAGATGAGCAAGACCATCCTTTATAAGACGCATGGAGCTCAGAGTGCAAAGACAATTTTCAAATAATTTTAAGCATTACAGTATTTCTTGGTTCAGAATCGCTGGACAAAAAAGTTTTACAATCAGTACCACATAACAAATAATGTAGATGCAGCAGGGTAGCATGCTAACGTTGATCCAGTTTATAAAATAATTCCATCATTTACGACCCCCTCTGTTCTCAGGTTGTCTGGAGGTGGTGCTGGTCCGAATGTGCCGGGCGTTCAACCCCCTCAACAACACCGTGCTGTTTGAGGGGAAGTATGGCGGGATGCAGATGTTTAAAGCACTAGGTAAATTAGCAGCCGTCTCACCTTTAACCCACATCCGCTGATGTGTGATCTGTAATGCAGCTTAGTGCACATCTGTGCACCTCAAGGATTTTTATGACAATATAAAGTGAAATGTTGTGCATGTATTGTTGTTGTTCATTTGTTTAAAGGTACAGTCCTTAATTCTGTCTAAAGGTCGATGATATTTGAGCTCAACAGCCAATCAATTACACCACTTCCCCCGTGTTGATTGGTTTAATTGGTCTTGGTGTTTGTTTCTTAGTTACTGAGCCAAGAGGGTAACTCCAGAGTCTTGAGTGCTCACACAGAACATACAGCTAGAGGACCATGCCGAGCAATTCGCTGAATTTGACTAAATGCAAATTGGATTTGAATTGTAGACTGCACCCTTTAGGTCACTCATTTGTATGTACGGTTCTCAACACTGCACAGCCCCCTTACCGTTTCTCCCCCTTCTTGTCTGCAGGCTGTGACGATCTGGTCAGCGCAGTCTTTGACTTTGCCAAGAGCCTGTCCTCCCTGCAGCTAACAGAGGAGGAGATAGCGCTCTTCTCTGCAGCCGTCCTCATTTCCACAGGTGAGTGCAGCCTGGGAGCCCGTCAGCTGCTTTTTAGTAGACCTCACCTCACTGCATGACAGCGAGTCTGCATGACGGCACAAAGGTTGTTTACGAAGCACCAATAGTTAGCCCACTGATTAAATGCGGCGGTACGGTGCTTTGCTAATAATAGGCAAATAAATCTGTGTGTTCATCAGTACTTAGGCTTATACTGGATGTAAATCATCGGTCCTATTTCACGCTGCATGTAAATAATAGTAAGTAAAGTAAAGTAAAGTAAGTTTTATTTATAGAGCACATTTACACACAGCATACACTGACCAAAGTGCTGTACAATAAGATAAAAATAATACAAATAATAATGATAATTAAAAATAACAATAATAATAATAATAAAATATAATAACAATAATAACAAGGTAAATCACGTACAAGGGTGTAAACGTGTAAATGTGGGTGTGCTGCATGTAAATAATAACAAGGTAAATCACGTACAAGGGTGTAAACGTGTAAATATGGGTGTGCTGCATGTAAATAATAACAAGGTAAATCACGTACAAGGGTGTAAATGTGTAAATGTGTGTGTGCTGCAGATCGGCCGTGGCTGATGGAGCCAAGAAAAGTCCAGAAGCTCCAGGAGAAGATCTACTTTGCCCTGCAGCACATCATGCAGAAGAACCACATGGACGAGGACGCTCTCGCTAAGGTAGGGTACAATCCCTGTCTGTCAGGCAGAAGCTGCCAACAAAAAGCCTTAAAAAAAACTGTTTCATCAATCAAACTACAGAAAGAACTTATAAACAGAACTACTAAAAGACGAGATGACGTGAAAGCTGGAGGATTAGGTATCATAAATCATATATGCATCTTTATGAAAATGTGGGAGTTAACATGCTTACACACTTACTTACTGCTGTGTTGTTCATGTAACTATGTATGTATGTATTTATTTATTTATGTAGTCATATATCTATTTCTGATTCTGTGTTTTTATTTTATTTTATTCATTGAAATCCAATTTGTTGAAAATATATAATATGTGCTCACCATTATCCTCTCCTCCCCCACTTGCAGCTGATTGGCCGAATCCCCACATTGGCAGCCCTGTGCACACTGCACACAGAGGAGCTACAGGCTTTCCAGCAACTTCACCCTGAGACGGTCAACGCGCTCTTCCCCCCCCTCTACAAGGAGCTTTTCAATCCTGACGCCTCTGCTGCCATGCCCAAGTGACCGCCTCATCACCCCCCACCCCCACCCCACCACAGTGATGGGGTGGGTCAATGCAGAGGTTCATGATCCACAACGCAAGCTGGGTCACAACTGGACTGGACTGCTCTGAGGCACCGCCGGGTCGCAGGAATGGAGAGAGAGAGGAGGAGAAGAGATAAACCCTGACCCGGCCCGTTTGCTACAGCACCTGAACAGAACAACAACTCCCGGGGTCTCCAGCCGCTTCTAAGGAAAACAAACACTAGGAATGTCCTGCACATAAATCCGATCCTATTCACCGATACAGTTTAAAGAATGTATATAGGCACCCACAACAAGAGGGGCTTTTCCAGAACTGACCAGAAAATGTACAGACTTTAGAGCCATTTTAAACTGTCTTTTAATTGGGTAAGTTGTATTGTTTCTTTGACATCTCTTTTTTATACATTATTGTGATATTAAAAAAGGGGGGAGAGGGGTGGATTCCAGAAGCTATTATAGTTCTTCTCTAGTACAGAGCGGAACTCCAGTGTTACTTATTGTTCCGTTCATATTTTAGTCTTAATTTAAAAACAACAGTAGCCTAAGAGGCTGGTGACTTGTCTCTGTGTTTCTTGTTTTTTTTTTTGTTTCGTTGTTGTTGTTGTTCAATGATTTTATGTGTACAGACTTTGTGACGTTTGAGTTGAGGCTTGAAGAGACTAACGCGACAAGAGGGGAAAGATGTAGACTGCTGGTTGGGAACATGGAAAAGCCTTGTCTGGGCTCTGTAGATATGTATAGTTGGTAATACATTGATGACAATAGGATTATGGACCTGTAAAAGATTTTTAAAAGTAAATGAAAACATTTTTCCCTTTGGAGATATATAGAAAGATATTATATATATATATTTTACAAAACAAAAAGGATTATGGCGGATTACCATCATTCATGGCTGCAGTAAAACATCCAGTAAAACAACTGCTATTGAACAATCATAACCTATTTGCATAACATTGAAGGACTTCAGTCCTAATGCTGTCTCCTCGCCCCATTAGACATGTTGTAGGAAAATCAGTGAATTTCAGTGACATTGGACACAAGTCTCCAAGCTTAAACTTGGTGTAGCATACTTATTCAACGGCAGATCAGTCGCTGAAATGTTTTTGCATATTGTTTGATTTTTCCCCATCTTGTGCTACTTAAAAGATAATGATTCTTACTCAAAGCAATAATAATAATAAATATACTTTCTCTCCATCCTCACAGTAGTCATACACACATACAGGGTAAGCCCATGAGTCTCGATACAGCATTTTTAAGTACGATAAAATGTAACACAATAAGACGTTTGCCTGTATGGTACTCCAAGGCTTTGTATTCAACCCCAGTCTCCTGTCACTCATGTTACATGACAGAAATTAACATTTTATTTTTTAAATGGATATGTATAAATATGACATTTAAATAAGTCTGTCATAAAATCATTTCGGAAGCAGAATCAGTTTAGTTCTGTAAAAGCTGGCCACCCAGGCTGCCCATTGGATTTTATCCATGTGTTCATGTGTCCAGTTACCCAAAATACAGTGTGAGCTGCTCGCTTCTGAGTTGTGATGGCGTATTGGCTATCTGTGGCATCCCTGCTGCCCACTCCACAGTTTGTTTTGGATGAGCTGCTACCGAGAGCATTTTCTATGCACGCATCTGCATCAGTTGGTTGGACAAGTACAGGCAGGGTATCCTACAGTAAATTACTTTGTTAGTAAATGATTTTCCATAAAGAAAACATGTAATCCTAAGAGGCACTCCAAGAGACATTCCACATTTAAGGACTATGTTGAGATACAAGGACATAGAGCACTATACCAAGAGCTTCAGCAGTTTACAGTGGCAATATACTTCTAATTATCTCCTTATAGAAAGCTGTGGTAGACAATCACTTAGTAACGCTGTATTATTTATTTAATGTTAGTAATACAATATTTAACTGAAATTTCTCTGCATGTATGTGAAAGCATTCCTGGATAATGCAATAGAACTGCTGTACACTGTGGCCACCATGAAGAACTGCGTTTAGTTCCCGGGACATTGGTTTTGTCTTGACTCAGGGGGGCGCTAGGTTATTCACCTATGTTCTCTCGTGTTAGTTTTTTATTTTTTTTTTCATTGAAGGCAAACGATGGGGTCGGAGCCCAGTCTACAAGCCGTTAGCTCCCTCAGCACATGGTTTAAAAAAGCACTAATTACTAACATTAGGCGGTGTGGCTGTGAGAACATTTATTTCCTAGTGGGGAGATTTTTCTCACCTTGATTATGTAGTTACTGGATGGTGTACTCTTTGTGAAGCTTTTATGCCAAGCACACTTGAGGTACACATACATGTTCAAATCTATCAAGAAATGTTTGCTATTGAGCACTTACAGGAAATCAACAATTATGCAATTTGAGATACACTAAATATGAAGAAAAAAAATGGGACACCATTATATAATTACTTGTATTTTACAAATGTGTGAGCTACTGACATAATCTTGAATGAAGTTTTGTTTTACTTTACTTGTTTGGGCAACAGGCCGCTCCACAACCCTAACCAAGAGCAGACAAATCTCACCGCCTGTGTCAAGCACTCTCTGTCAAGAACCATCCTGGCAAAAGCCAGTGACCTGTTAAAGACAATCACCTTTTGATGCACTGCAAAGCATCTGTCTCAGGGAATTCTCTTTTATTATTTTGAAAAAAAAGAGAGAAATATTTTAAAATATGAACATTTTGGGAAATTGAAAAATACTTAGAAAAACAATGTTCTATACCCAGACAAGGCTTATACGGTATATGTATGTTTGTGAGTGTGTCTGTGTGTATACTGGTCTAGGTGGACATGCTGAATTCACTGTCTGGACACAGACGTCCCCCCCCAGCCCTTTTCAGCTCAGTGTAAATATAAGTTTTACGGCATACAACATAAATACTAAACACTTAACATGGGAGATTCACTTTTTGCATTCCTCCCCTTAAGTGTCTGCTAAAGGCTGCTGTCAGTCTTTAAGTTAGAGTGTAGAATATACAGTTGGCCCTTAAGGCCGTTCGGGTTATCACATGTGCAAACAAAGACAGTGGATTCAGCTGAAATCTAATTTCCTACTGAAGTGGATTGTTTTGTTTTCTATTTAAAAAAAAAATTAGACTGTGATTTGAGGAAGGAAGGAAGGAAGGGGGGGGGGGGGGCAGTTGGAAGCTGTTAGATACTGTAGCAATAACTGAAAGCATTTACTACTGTCATGTTTGCATTCTAAGATTATTTTTTAATTTGTATTATTATTATAATTATTATTATATGGCTATTAGCGTATTGTTGTTCAGTTATCTTTGCATGCTGTTTCATGACGCCAAGATGTTTGGGGGCTTTTGTGTTTCTCTCCTCACGTGGCGCTGTGGGTGGGAAAGGGGTGGGGATATTTTAATCAGAATGTTACCGGGTAGTGTTCAGTGTGTGCTACTGAATGCATCTTGCCCCGCTCATAGTACCCACATACAATCACACACACACACAGACACACAGACAAACATATACAGACATACACTGCATTGTACCAAGAGGGACATCTGCGCCTTGTAGCAGGCAACATGTCATTTTAGACAATCATCGAGCATTGGGGAAAGCCAATAATCTTCAAAAGGAGATAAATTGGTTCAGATCTCATAGATCCCACTCCATTAAGGGGGAAAAAATGAGACAAAATTGAAATACCCCTTTGTTTTCAACTGTTTTCACATGTCTGGGCTACCATTGGTAAAGCTCTCTATTGGTAAGGCCAGAGTGAACATGAAGCGGGTTTTTTCTCCCAGTATTCTGGCCTCCCTGTGGTGTCTTGTGGGTAATTTGAGCGGAGCATCTCATCTCTCATTTCTCTGGAGTCGGGGGAGCACCCCTTGTTCGCCCTACCTGGGGCAACAATCAGCACGTTCCTCCCACTCAGCTCTTGGTTATGCTAATGTTTTATTCTCTTAAGTGACACACGCGTCATTGTCTACACAGACACAGAAAGAGAGAGAGTGTGTGTGTGTGTGTGTGTGTGTGCGTATGGGAGGTCGGGACTCTGCTTTATCCTACTCCTGATGTTCAGAAAAAAAGAAAAAAAAAAAAACTCTTATTGCATATTACATGCATACAAGTGAAAACGACAGTAATAATTCCTGTTTATTTATAAATTAGAATGTGTCTGCCTCCCTGGAAGAAAAGTTTAAAGTAGCATCTGTTACCAAAATCCCTCAAGAGGTACATAGGGTACAGAGTCTTTTTTGTTGTTGTTATGTACTAATAAAAAAAAGGACAAGAATTTTTTTTCCAAGTGCCATAGCTAGAGTGTTGAGAAGCTGAACGGCCAGATGGGATAGATGCTTTACTGCATACGTTTACTTGAGAACCAATCAGAAGTGGGAATTCAGAAAGCGAGCATTAATATAAATGAAATCAAATTGTTTGTATTTCTTGGTGAGCTGGCCGAGACTGACGGTGAACTTTGATGCATCCTTACGTCCACAAAGCTCCATTAAATGTACCGGAGGATGAGAGTTAATTGCCAAGCTTGACTGTGTGTGTGTATGAAACCGTGTTTGATGTGTATGAAACGTCTTTGATATTGATATGTCCATTCTGAAGTGAGTCTATGATCGCTTGTGGGTGGGTGTGGATATGTGTGTTTGTAAGTACTTTGAATGATAATATTTGAATTCCAAGCTTTGTGGAGAGGGTTGGGTGAAAGTTCGATGTCAGTCGACGTCCTAAAAGTGTCTCCTCCTTCAAGTTGTACATATTAAGTGAAGGACTGAAGTGATTTTTGTTAAATTCTATATTTTATCGCTTTTGTAGACAATTCTTTGTGGGAAAAAAATAAACATTTTATGGATGCATTCTTTGGCTATGTTGAATTTCTTTTGGGATGGAACACACCACACGATGACTTGAACCTTTCTCATTAATACTGAAACTACCAAGTCTAATAACTCATTAACATCACGCATCAACATCACTCACTTAACACAAAAATAAGGGGGTAAACAACTATTAACACATGGTACCATATAAACAGCAGTAGAGCTCTGGCTGGTGTGGTAATAAGAGAAATGTCAGCAACAAGCGATGCCAGTGTTTACAGATGAGCACAGGAGGACCTCTGGTGGTTGAGTCTGGTACTTAAGTGTGAGCGGATTGTGAGGATGCATTTGGGAGTGATCTCAATAAACAGTCTTCTGCATTCTCATGCACTATAATAATAATAACAATCAGTTTACAAATGCAATGTCCTTTTAGGAGCACACATCATAATAAAACGGTGTTAGGTTAAAAGTTACATTTACTAACATCTTGTAATATGTGTTTTTATTCTATATGACATACTTAAGTGCATTGTAATAAATAAACGAATGTGGAGTAGGGACAAATACGTGTCTTACACAAACATTTGAAGATAAAACAACTCTACTTTACGAACACTTAGTTCTCTACAGAAATACTTGCACACTCAAATATTTTCAGTAGCTATTATCATATCCCAGCATGCAAATATACATAAACTAGCTACATGTCCAGTGGGGGCTGTCTGTACAGTTCACAATTTCAGGACTGGAATGTGTAGTGCTATGTAGTTAAGTCTCCAAGTTATCCCTAAGAATGATACACCACCTACTGTTTATTCAAGGTAGTGTTGTTTCTTCACAGTGATAGCACTTTTCTAACATGTTTTGAAATCCTTTGTATTTAGGAATGTGCAGATAGGTGGTGATGAGTGCTCTCAGAGTAGTATCAGATAGTATCAGATTGTGACAGCGAACCCAAAGCTGCAGACATCAGGAGTAGTTTGATGTGATGTTGACAACAGACACGACTGATGCAGCTGAGTTTGTGCTCAATTTAGCACTATGGGCATCAGTAGTTTTTTCTTTAGATTGGTGAAGTATATCAAACTTCTACAGCATTTCAGAGTAATGCCTCAGCTTCCAACGGGTTTAACAGGCTCTAAAAAAGAGCAGGACAGAGATTTCTCTCACTGCGCTGATGTGAAGGTCACATGCGAGTCACGATGGAGTCGCTCTCCTCCTCCTCAGGAGCCTCCTCTGTGCTCCCCTGACTGGTCCTCCTTCTCAAGTCTGTCACACACAAACATGTCGACGCCAAGGAATGCAGAAAGGCAGCATGAATAAATTATTACAAGTAGGGGAATATTCATTAGAGATGCTTTAATGGAGTCCATGCATTATTTTTTTCTCTGAGCTAATAATCTGTTTTGATGAGATTCCTGGAGAGGTCGCAAAACACACACACACACTTGTGCACGCACGCACACATACAAACAAACACACACACACACACATACACAGACATACACAAGCACAAAGCACCTTTGAAATATCAAACAAGAGTGAGTGTGTTTTTTGTTTGTTTGTTTGTGCCTGTGCCTCAGAAGCATGGCTCCCTCTTGTTATGACGGTAATTAATAACTTATCAAAGTCAGCGCTCTCCGCCGCACAAAAGAACTATTAAATATGTGATCAAAGGCAAGGCTGCGCGCACCACAAAAGGAGACACTTCCTTGCCTCCGTCTCTGTTGTCATGGTGATGAAATAACTTTTTTTCTTTGTCTTAATTAGCTCTTCTTGGGAGTTCCCTGCTCTTTGCTTGTTTATAGTGTGCTTAAGCATCAGGCGACTTAGGGCAGCTGTTTCTTCGAACACAAGATGCCATAAGGAAGCTAAACTAGCCTACCCAGAGGACAGACTGTAAACCTGAGCCGGCATTTCTTCACTAGTGTAATATTCCCTCTGTGGTAGAATCACTCAACTATTCTTTTCTTTTTCTGGTTCAATCTCTTGATCGTATGCATACAGTCGTATGCAAAAGTTTAGGCACCCCTGATAATCTTTATTACTTTCATTTATAAATTGTTGGGCGTTTGGATCAGGAACTTCTTTGTCACATATATAATACTACATGGACACAGTGAGATTTTAGAAGTGAAATAAGGTTAATTAGATAAACAGAGAATATGCCAAATTTATAATAACAGAATTAGACAGGTGCATAAATTTGGGAACCCCAACAGAAAAATCACAATAATATTTACTAGAGCCTCCTTTTGCCAAAATAACAGCCTCTAGACGCTTCTTATAGCCTCTGATGAGTGTCTGGATTCTGGATGAAGGTATTTTGGACCATTCTTCCTTACAATACAGCTCCAGCTCTGTAAGGTTTGATGGGTGCCTAGCGTGGACAGCCTGCTTCAAGACATCCCACGTATTTTCAATTATATTCAAGTCTGGGGACTGGGATGGCCATTCTAGAACATTGTAGATGTCCCTCTGCATAAATGGCTTAGTGGATTTGGAGCAATGTTTCGTGTTATTGTCCTGCTGGAACACCCAACTCCGCCGTAACTTCAGCTTTGTTACAGATTCTTGAACATTATTGTCAAGAATTTGCTGGTACTGAGTTGAATCCATGCGACCATCAACTTTATAGATTTCCAGTTCCTGTACTAGCCACACAGTCCCACAGCATGATGGACCCCCCACCTAATTTTACTGTGGGCAGCATGTGTTTTTCTAGGAATGCTGCATTAATTTGCCTCTATGCGTAACGCCTCTTGTTGTGACCAAATATCTCTATCTTTGTCTCATCATTCCACAGCACTTTGTTCCAAAATGAGCCTGGCTTGTTCAAATGTAGTTTGGCAAACCTCAAGCGAGCTTGTTTGTGGCGTGTGTGCGGAAAAGGCTTCTTCTGCATCACTCTCCCATACAGCTGTTTTCGGTGCAATGTGCGCTGAATGGTTGAGCAATGCACAGTGACACCATCTGAAGCAAGATGACCTTGCAGATCTTTGGAGGTGGTCAGAGGGTTATTCTTGACCATTCTGACCATTATTTGCCTTTGCCTCTTTGTTATTTTTCTTGGCCTGCCACTTCTAGCCTTAGCAAGAACTGTGCCTGTTGCCTTCCACTTCATAATTAAATTCATTGCAGTAGAAACTGATAGCTGAAACCTCCAGGATAACTTTTTGTAGCCTTCCCCTAAACAAAACTGCTGAACAATCTTTGTTTTCAGATAATTTGATAGCTGTTTTGATGCCCCCATGTTGCCACTGTTCAGAGGAGAATCAAAGAGAAGCACAACTTGCAATTGGCTACCTTAAATACCTTTTCTAATGGTTGGATGCACCTTTCTATGGAATTGAAGGCTTGACGAGCTAACCAGACTAATTCTGTGTTGCATTTTATCAGCATTGAGTAGGTACAGGTATTCAAATCAACAAAATTATGAGGGTGCCCAAACTTTTGCACAGCCTATTTTTCACATTTGATTTAATTTCACACCAATAAATACTGCTACACTAAATATCTTTGTCTGGAAAACACCCCAGCACTCAGTGATAACTACAAAATAAATATTTGACCACTGTGATCTTTTTTGCTGAAGACAGAGTAAATTATCATGCAGCCTTAGAGGGGTGCCTAAACTTTTGCATACGACTGTATATACCCCTATACATCTTCCTCCCTCGCTCCCTCCCTATACACTGATCTCTCTCTCTGTCTAAAACCAAACATAAAGGCACATATGTGTGTGAATGTCCAGTGGGAGAAATACACACAAACACGAACACATACATACACAAACATACACATACATACACACACACTTACACACTCTCACCTGAAAGCCCCAGTTTTTCACAACAGGAGTTGCAGTTGTGTTTGTGGATGAAGCTCTGAATGGCATCGTTTCCCAAATTAGCCGGCCCAAACACCAAGTCACCAGATGTGCTGGAGTATTTACAGGACACAGAGGAACCAACACACAAACAAAGCAGCTGTTTCAGATAAATACAGCGGGGATGAATATGACCAGGAAGTTAGCAAACAATCGCATTAGAACAGAAGTAACTGCTTTCAAATGAAGTCATCTTTAGCCTTGAACTGCAACTGCTCAACGAGGGGGGAAACACTATACAATTACAGTGGAAGATTGCTATGAGCATGTGCTTTCTTTGAGTTGATTTCATGATATGTGGTGTTATGTTAACCCCCCTGCCTCCCCTTCACACACCAACACACACACACACACACACACACACACACACACACACACACACACACACACACACACACACACACACACAGTACCTCTGGTCATCTGCCCGGATGACAGATGGGTCAGTGAGCTCCATTCCCACCCCTGCAAAGACAACAACAGGCAAAACACTGAAATAAACAAGCTTGATAATCTAATGAATAAAGACATCTAATGGAGAAGTAAGACTATCAGTTATAATAATGTTAAGAGTCTGCAGAAGGCTGAGACCATACCCTGAAGATCCAGCACCAGCAGCTCCCGGCAGGAATACTCGTATGTCCAGTGGGAGAAGGCAAGCACCGTGTCCTCCAGTCCACAGCAGGGGGCCATCTCCTCCCCAGTGTTATTGTTATACTTCCGGAAGTCTCCGGCCATATACCTCTCGATGGTCAGCCACTGGTTGTCAGAGTGCCAGTGCACGAGGGACACATCCAGAAACCTGAGGGATAGTCCAAAATAATGAACTGATACACACACAAAAACACGCACAAACATACAACTACAAAACATACAGATAATCAAGCATACTAAGAACTATAAATCAGCAAACAAAGATGCAGACCCTTAGAAATACCCAAACCATTGCTGGTCATACCGATCGAAGAGTCAAATATATGCTTACAGCTATGAAAAGACCCCATTACTTTATTTCAGGTTAACAGGGTCCCTAGGGGGAGTTTCTGCTCCGGAGCAAAGGGCCTATTATTACAGGAAATGACTCATGATCAGAGGATCATAAATAAAATAAAAGCTGCTGACATAACCAGTGATGGAGTAGTTTCCTGGTTTTGGGGTACCTAGGAGAGTAACGCATGTTCTGGGGCTTCAGCTGGTTGAACACATGCATGAGCCTCTGGGCAGCGGTCTGCTGTTGGACTTCCTGCAAGCAAAAACAAACAGACAAAAACAGAACTCAAGAGGGTCAGTCATTGAGCAATCAACACATGCTTGAGATCTGGTGGTCGAGTGTGTGAATCCTTGCAGTCTCAGGGTACTGCCCACATTGCAACGCTCTCACGGTCTGCTGCCTCAACTGCTCTGAGAAACAGTTCCATATTTAATACACCAACAATCTGACTTTTAACTTATTTGGCATCACATCTCGCTGAAGAATTTCACCTGTCAACAACACTGTTTCCATTGTCCTCGGCATGTACAGAAGGGGCAATCAACTGATACACTGACCTAACATCAGATATGTCAATGAAATTATTATGAAATTCAGTTCAAAATTCACTTGCATAACAGTCAGCAACTGCTTGATTCTCAGAATCTTGCTCACAACAAAAAATCTAAGCCACTAATGTGGTTGCTTTCAATCTCAGCACACTGGGGGCTGTTCTTACAAAGTGGTTAATGTAAAACCCCGTTTCAGTGAGGTGAGTGTCGTGGAAAAAGAGTTCTCAAGAAACTTCTCAGGGCAAATAGGTATGAATATACTGAACAGTTTAATTCAGAGGAGATACCTACTGCTGAGCTGGTCCATGGAGCATCTCAAAGACTCTAAGCATATTGCAGGAGCTACCAGTAGAAAACCTAACCAACAAGTCCCCGTGCCCACTTTTATATTGATCAAATCACCCTTTGCTCTGGTTTCATTTGCGTCTTATTTGCGTCATTGGACTCGACCGCACTGAGATGGAAAACAACAGGTACCTTATTTGCGTCATTGGACTCGACCACACCGAGATGGAGAGCAATGGGTTTAACTATCTTAACAATGTTGCATATTAAACAGTTTGTTTTTTCTATGTCAACAGAATTAACCACCTTGAGATACATGGTGTAGTTTCCTGTGATTGCAGGTGACTCGGGGGTTTTCAGACATGGGTTCTTGACATTGCCTGCCTTGTGGCTTTTTGCAGAGGCGTCTGTCACCTTGCCATGACCCCTCAGAGGCACCACAAAAAGGCCCCAGGCGCCCCAATTCGCCTAAGTGTGCATGCTATGTGTTTTTTCAGTGAAGGCATGTTTGCTACGTGATTTATCATAAAAGTTATCTTTGCAAGGAGGTTTATAAGAAACGGCATGTCTGCCTCATGATTTCTCAGAAATGCTATCTGCGCACTTGGGTTTATAAGAAAAGGCCTGTCTGCAATATGATTTCTCCAAAAAGGGCCCTTCTGCCTAATGGCAGCCTTATCATCTAACTGTTACCTCTTATTTGTTGAGATGTCCATGTTCCAGTACCAGCAATACACACATTATTCAATAATACAGTCATAAGTAGCTAAAAATACTACATTAGCTACGTGTCAAATTATTTGACCTGCTCTGCATTCGATTATTCATTTTGGGAAATTTGATTGCGGGCATGACATGACGAAAGTTAGTACCCGTAAACAAAGATGGAGAGAGGTGTCACTGTGGAAGACCCTCTGCCACATCCTGACCACCTCTGGACGGAAGGCCTTCACTACGTAGATGCAGCCTGGCTTCAAGACACCCTCTTCGGCCCAGGTGCACGCCACCCGACGGGCCCGCCGCAGGCCTCCGTCCAGTACCCCCTCATCGGACAGAGGCTGAAGGATGGCAGAGAGTCCGCGGGGAGACCAGGAGGACACACTGAGGTCCGTGCTGCCGGTGCTTTCTCCTGCCGGCTCCAGGGTGTAGACAGACACCTCCTCTCCCACTGCTAGCACACGGGACAAGGACATGACGCTTCAGGTCAGAGGGACAGCAGTACTGATCACTGGGTTCTTAGTCTTGTCAGTGACTGGTACAAAGGTCACACAGAAGTGAGTGGATGAGCTTCATACAACCCATCTTACCCATCAAAGATACAGGTGTGAAGGGAATGCTATGAGCCAGTCTCATCAAGTTATTGCGCTCCATTGCTGTTTAAAAAAACAAGGAAAAAAGATTGTGAATTAAAATGCAAAGAACTTATGAAACAGAGGCCAAACACACACATCAATCAGGGGTGTGCTTCTCAAAACTCTGGTTGAACAACTACCATCGTTAAACGATAGAGAGACTACCATTTTGAAGACTCTCTCCATAGACTCTTTTGAGAAATGCAGTCCAGGCTGTCAACTAACCTGAGTAGTGAGGGTGTAATCCCTCAGTCGACTGGAAGGTGGCGCCTCTAGCTAAAGTTGGGGTCACACATTAAAAAACAAACATGAACACACCAGAGATGAATAAAAGCCATGGTTTTAAAGTCGTGTAGACAGGCACTCACCCTCATATAGAGCCCCACTTTGAATCCTACAGAAAAGAAAAACAGAAAAAAATCACATTTTATCACATTTTACTGTACAGGCACAGTGCAATCCTTTAAATTGATTATGCCACTGTATGATTCAGCAGGATTGGATTTTAGTAATAGTCACCCAACAGTCCCCATAAAGTCAGGAAAATGTTTACACGCGTGTGAGGTGTGGATAGCTACTTACGAGGACCTCTGGCTGTTCGACTTCGCCCAGCTGCTCCACAGAGACTGGCTGGGGCTCCTCGTGGCCTACGAAAACACCATGACAAATGTCATTCAAGTCCATGCGCTTGGAAAACAAAAAAAACACGCCATTTCAAACCGTCTTACCTGAAAAGAATGTGTGAACCTCTGTAAGTCCACATGGTCAAAATCTAGAATGAAAAATAAAATAAAAAAAATCATATGTTGAAGTTCTTACTGGAAAGGGCGTGATTGGCAGTCGGTTGCTAGCGAATTCTCTCGGTTGCTATCGAATACTCTGAAAACCTGCTTTGTGAACAACACCATTAGTGTTCAGATCCTCCTAACATACTTGATCGAAATTATGTTAAATGTATCAAGATTTATTGTAGTCTTGTTGGCTGTTGCATTCAGATAGCAGGATATCCATAAAAAGATAGTCATACTCAGTTGGGAAAGGCTGGCAGAGGTTGACCTCTTGTGTAGAGCAGGGGATTTTCCATGGCATCTGCCTTTATGGTAGCCGTCGGAAGAATGTAAACATGCCTCTGTCACCTGTAGGGAAAAAATAACAAAAGGTCCACTGTTACACAAACTCAAGAGTGTAGGTACACACACACTCAATAGGTGTAGGGAAGCATTCTATCCTAACATATTGTGCAAATAACTTGGATCAGCTATCTTTAAGGTAATTTCTATATATTATAATTAGATTCATGAACATGTAGGTACCAATAATAAGTAACATAAACTCATCTCTCAGAAGAGTTAACAGGATCAAGAAGTCATGTTAAGTCATGGTATGTTTCAATCTAGAACAAGGAACGACTTATCAAGACTTGCTGATCCTATTTTCAATCCAAAGCTGCTTTGATATAATTAAGTGGAGTGTTCCTGAGGTATCCTAAGAGGCAGTTACATTTCCTGTGTTCTCATCCTGGATCTTCACCGTCTTCCTGACACAGGCTCTTTGCTTACCCTCCAGGGCTTCAGTCAGGTCAGCAGACTTGGACAATTCTGTTCAGGCAGAAACCAAACCACACAGCAGAAGATTCAGCAAGTAAACGTCAAATCATTAAAGTAAAGCCTTATACGTCAAAAGATCGCGTATGGAAACGATTCTCGTACGCACCTCTGTTCTGACTTAACGCAGGAGATGTATCCTTTCCCATGCAGTGCACATGGTCCACTCCAGGGCTGTCACTGGCCAGCACACTGGGTGGGTGAGAGGCAGGGGGAGCCCCCAGAAAGGCCATGTTCTCCACACTTGCTGACAGGGAGCGACTGTGCCTTGAACGGCACGTCCACCGGGGGATCTTCCGGCACTGCTGCTTCCGCCCTGATTGAGCCGGCGCAAGCTCACCGTCTCCACAAAACCCTGGGTTCACCAGGCCCATTAACCGGCATCGGTCCGAAGGAGAATCTGTGTGCAGCACCGCGTGGCTTGACGTTCTGGATAAGCTAATTTCACCAGAACTGCCCAGTTCTTTCTCTTCCTCCTCCTCCTCTTCCTCTATCTCATCGGGAGACTCCTGACTGGGAGGGAGGTGGGAGTCATGGTGCCAAGCTCTGGGTTGCTGGTGCTGGTCGAGGGCCTCGGAGCTCCAGGGCATCAGGGGGATGCTGGTGCGAGACGGCCAACACGACCCGAGGGGAGTCCGGTCCCTCCAGCCAGCTAGATGAGGCAGAGAATCATGGGAGAACCGGCGGTATCCCTCAGAGATGGCGTCACTGGGGTGCGGAGAGGGCTTGGATTTCCACTGCTCCTCATCGGAGTCCTGCTTACTGCACTCACTGCCCCCCTGGTGCTGCCACTCCAGGGACAGAGAATGCCAGCACGCGCCCAGGCCCCCGAGCAGGGACGAGGGGGCGCTGTTGTAGGGCTTATGGGCCAGAAGGTAGCGGCTGGGGGGTACACTCCCGCCCGGAAGGCACCAGTTGTGGAGGGCCTCCTGATGGGAGCTGCTGATTGGTTTGTACAATGCTGCCCTCTGGTGGCAATCATCTGAAGCTGTAATTAGACTAAGGGTGTCTACTGTGAGGGCTGATGTGTCTTGAAGATGCCCAAGCTGAGAATCCAGCGTCTGAAGGCTGTCCTGGATGGAGTGGATTTTTTCAGCAACCTCGCCTAGGACTATGGCCGACTCCCCAGCCCTGATTTAGAGGGGAATTATGGGTCACTTCAGTGTTATAAGGTATAGCAGGTAACTTTCAGAAAACAATCGATGAATACAAAATATTTTTTGCCATCTGGTTTGAAACAGTTTTGTGTGCATATTGATAGTTTCATGCCTAAATACTAACCACTAGCCACTGTTTCTACATTTTTTTCTACACAGTTACTAACTTTTCTGCTGTGAAACAGATCCTGTTGATTTGGCTGGAGTGCAGGTTTTCATTTTTCTCAAAGAAATACCCTGCAACACATCTCCCCTCAAACTCATGCAGCTTCTTCAGGTCGTCACTGCCCAAGAACAGCTCTGTAAAGAAGGACACACGGTAGACTTGACATCTGCTATGGGGGCATGTCTGTGATCTTCAAAATCATCTTCCCTTCATGATTAATACTTTTTTAAATATCACTCTTCCTTTCTTGTGAGCTATACTTACTACTAGACGAAAGGGGTCATCTGTGAGCTATATATGAAAATACACCAGAGAGCTGGTGAATTTAGCTCTTTTGAAAAGAAAACAGCATGTGTTTACTATACCCACAGAGACACATTTACACAGACTCACTCAGCCCAGAGTTCTGTTCCTTCTCTGAGGCCCCCAGGGTCTTTTTGCAGACGCGCATCCCATACAGAGTCACATGATTGAGGAGGATGAGGGGTGGCGGCAGCCATGGCTTCTCCTGATAGGTCATGATGTAGCGGTAGCGGTTATACTTCCACAGCTGATTGGAGATGGACTTCATGTCAAGGTAGACATTACTGTCAAATGAGAACAAAACGGCAAAACAAATATATGATAATTTATTAAGATTTGCCAGTGCATGTCAAAATGGTTTGGCCAGACAGACTAAATGAGAAGTTGGGAAGAACCTTAAACAAGTTCTAATCAATAGTCATGATTAGGTTTAAAGTTCCTACTTTAAAGTTCTAGTCCATGGTCATGATTAGGTTTAAAGTTCCTGCTTGAAAGTTCTAGTCCATGGTCATGATTAGGTTTAAAGTTCCTACTTGAAAGTTCAAGTCCATGGTCATGATTAGGTTTAAAGTTCCTACTTGAAAGTTCTAGTCAATAGTCATGATTAGGTTTAAAGTTCCTACTTGAAAGTTCTAGTCAATAGTCATGATTAGGTTTAAGTTCCTACTTGAAAAAAGCAATGAGGGTGTTGACCAGTATGATGTACTGGAAGAAAAGATACACGGCCTGAAGAAACGGGGTGAGGAAGGCACCAGGCACACATGTCGAGTTTTCAGCACAAGCTGGGATATCACAAAGGGAAAAATATAATCACAGTATCTCCTTTAGAAAACATAACATCACTAATACTTATACTACTGTTACTGCTCTTTCAGAGGACATGATATGAGACTCACAATCAATTTCACCGGCATAAACCTCTCCGAAGATCATCCAGTAAGGCTGGAAGACCACGTCTTTTGCCAGAGTCCAGGACGGGTCCTCGTCGGGAGAGAGGATGGCCTTCCGGGAAACGCCAAAACTCAGGAGAACGATAGCCATCATGATCACAATGTAAAACATGTTGCTAGTCTGCAGACACAAGACCAGACATAGAACAGGAAAATATTGAGTCTGTATGCAGTTTATTGCCGATTGGATTACACAAGATTTTCGCATGATTACAATATAAATTCAAAGACGTACTATCACTTTATCTGTATAAACTAGGCCCATTCATGATTACATTTATAATTGTATATAAACCACAGTATAAATGTAGTCTGCTAATGTTATTACTTATTTCAAAGGTGTATTAACAAATACAGGAGGACGTGGGCTCAAACTCACCATCTTCGTGATCATGGTGAGGTAAGGACCAGCATGCTGATTGACAGCCAGCAGGTCCAGGACCCTGATGAACCAGAAGATCACGTCCAGGCAGTAGATGATTCGCCCTGTCACCCGCCACGACGGGTCCCACCTCAATGCAAATCCCACCAGGAAGAGGAAGATGGCGACAAAGTCAGAGACGTTCCAGTACTCACTGAACCACACCTTCAGTTTCTTGCTGAACTTCCTGGGCTCTGACATTAGTACCTGTCAAAGACAGAACATGTCAAAAGTGTGCAGGGATGGCAATCACACTCCAGTTGCTTTAAAAGGAAGGAAATAGCACTGAAATCATTAAGGTCAGAAGTTCAACTCAGTATGATTAGGTAAAATAAAAGACGTGTATGTTATTGTACTGATAGCTGATAAAAGATTGGCAATAATTCAGATAAAAACTTGAAAGACAGCATCTCAGACAAAAAGTTCCAAAGTCACTTTTTTTTTTTTTTTTACAGATTTACAGACATATAAACTGCTGTGAATGGGGTGCAAAAGAATCATATCAGCATAAAGACAAAACACTCAATAGCAGACCTTTGTAACCACCCCGTTCAGGATAGTGGAATTCAAGGAATATGTTTACTTTTTATCAGAAGCCTTTATGGGACGTCTTGTCTCAACCTTTTTACTTCCTCTTTTTTCACACTCATTCTGAACCTAGATCCACTTTTGCCCTTGTGCATGCAATGTCTATTCTCCCATGGATAGTCTATTTTAAAAGGTAGTTTTGGATAATCTTAAAAGTCAGGTTAATCACTTGCTGTGGGACCATGCCATATTAACGGTAAACATTAAACACATTCTGCAAAACGTTCTGCTTTCTGGCCCTCACTGAAGTCCCATTCTCACCTCTCTGGTCTTCTCCACTGCCGTGGATAAGATGTAAGCAATGACCAGCCATTCCTGCGGACTTGGGTGATCCTCCATCCTCACCAGGACTGTGTAGGAGAACAGCATGAGAAAGGCCAAGTAGGATATCTGCAAACCAAAACAGGACAAGAGAGCAATAAGACAGAGATGCATCGTCAACACAGAAACACAGATCACATTGAGAGATGGGCTGTGCACTTACGGTGTGGAACCAGAATTTGACCACTGGGGCATTGTAGAAGTCATAGAACTTCCGTATGCACTGTATCCACTGTGAGAAGAGAGCAGAAGAGTCTTCCTTGCTCTCTGCTCCTCTCTCAGCATCGTCACTCTGTGAAAGACACCCGACAGCCATTTTTGAACAAATACAAAGAGCCCATTGGACAAATTATATTTCTAAATTCTAACTAGCAATGATTTCTACACCAGATTTCCACCCTACTGGTGTTGCAGGGGAGAGAATCTTACTGTATTAGCTTTTCCTTGTGATTCATTAGTGTCAAGGCTGCGACTGTCCAGTCCAAACTGCAATGCTTCCTGGGATTGAGGGACATGTGACATCTCCGCCTGGCTCTTAAAGTCTAACAGCTGAATGGACACTGGCACCAGGATGCCCAGGACGATCTGTTACATTCACACTCACCCACACACACACACACAGAGAACACACAAGCACACACACAAAACACACATTCACCCACACACACACACAAAACACAAGCACACACACAAAACACACACACACACACACACACACACACACACACACACACACACACACAAAACACAAGCACACACACACACACACACACACACACACACACACACATACAAGCACACACACAAAACACAAGCACACACACATACAATCACCCACACAAAAACACAAAACACAAGCACACACACAAAACACAAGCACAAGCACACACACATACAAACACATACAATCACCCACACAATAACAAGCACACACACACAAAACACAAGCACACACACACATACACTCACACACACAAACACAAACACAAAACACAAGCACACACATGCAGATGACTGTATAAATACAAAACAATTGCATACATACAACGTACATATAAACACACACAGCACATACAATGAATGATATGAATGTATAAATATACACACACATATAAATACACATACTGTACACTGCACCAATACATGCACAAAACAAAACATGTACACACTCACACAGACACAAACACACACACACACATACACACACATCACCCTGAGCTATGTGGATCTAGAGGAAGTCTGGTAATTACTGCAGGTCTAGTAATTAGTCAAAACAGCATACACAAGCTAAAATAACACCAGGGTAGACATTTTATACATTTCCATGTTTAGAAAGTCCTTCCCAGTGTTTTGTGTATTTTCTGTCTACTGTCTGGATTTTCTCATTAGCACAGCTCCAGGAGGTAGAACCCAGTGTGATAGTGGCTTCTTCACTCGTTCTCATGTCTTTCTCACTGTCTTCATTAAAGCGAGTTGTGTTCTATACCGTTTATATTATCCTTTTTACTCATTTTTTTTCTAATTTAGGAAAAAGAAAATAGAAATAGCTTTCATATTCAGGTGAAGTTTGAGATTGTGTTTAAAGTAAATTCTTGAAGCAAATCCACATTATTAGTCACTTCCACAGCCGAATTTCTTATTAATGACCACAGCATGTTACACAGACCACCACATGGCCTCTCTGCCCCCCTTCACCTTGAACCAGTAGATCTTCCTCATGTTGAGTCGGCCCATCCACAGGTCCGTGAGCAGCATCTGGGTGCAGGTGTGGGCCACGAAGGACCTCAGACTGGACGACACCGCCATCTGCAGGCAGGTGAAGTTGCTCCAGTCCTTCATCTCGGACGTTAGCAGCTTCATGGCCATGCACTCGTTCTCCCGGAAGGCCTTGTCCAGGAGGTCCACAGCCAACTGCCCAAACTCTCTGAGGACGTTTGAACAATGGAGACTCAGGGGGAGCAGCTGAATGAATGTTAGCCTTCTCAGCTAAAAGAAGGCTAGCCTTCCCAGATAAAAGAATGTCAACATTCTCAGCTACAAATTACTTTGAGTTTATGTATTGAGTCTGTCTGTTGTGCAAAACAGTTAATATACTTTAATTTTATTTAAAATAAGTATAAAGAACAGGTTCATGCTACGTGCTACGTGTTTTTTTTGTATTTGTGTGTATACCCATGTGGGCCAGAATTACACGTGTGTGCACACTTACAGTGAGTAGGTATTCAGCTCTTCCGTGATGCTGTCGGCCATGTTGCTCTCCCTGGCCTCGTTGGCCATGGCACGGTAGAGTTTGCAGGCCACCACAGCCCTGGCCATGGCCGCCTCCCCATGCTGCCACAGGAAAAGCGCCATCTGCTGGCGCCGCTTCAGCACCGCCCACACAAACAAGTCACTGAAGTTGTAAACGTAAGGAGAGGGCTCACTGAGTTCAGTGCTCGGGCCCACCTTCAGCTCTGATGGGGTGTCAGATTTCCCCTAACAAAGCAGATCACATAAGCACAGCAGAAATTGGGATGTATACATTAAAAAAGAAAACATTTCCAAAAACAGGACTCTGTTACAGATTAGGCTATTCAGCAGTTATATTTCTACATATTACTATTGCTACAACTTTTGCTGTGCTATTTTAGGTCCGGTTTCAGAAGCTAGTATTTAACTAAATCTGAATAACTGCAACCTGCCACAACCTAAAACCCCAAACAACTCAGAAGCAAACATAAAATCTGAGAAAGTACACAATGACTTGTTTTCACAGACTTTGTGTTTGTACGGTTGGGCGGTGCGGAAGAAGTGCGGTCGGTGTGGACTCCGAGCTGAGTGTTCCGTGGAGGAAAACCCCGCCCTCTTCTGTCTGGCAAAGTGACTCGAGCTCTCCGGAGTGCTCCCCTGAAACGGCAACGCGTCCCAATGAGCCCCTTGTTCCTGAGATCAAACCTTCAAACACACTCACTGGGGTTTATCGTGCTCACCTGGGCGCACAGGCGACTGTAGACGGCTCGGAAGTTCTTTCGTGTGTAGGAGCTGCGGTAGGCTCCTCCAATCAGATACTCAATTAACAGGCCCACGTCTATCAGGGAAATCCTGTAGCCCGCTGGAAGGTAGGTCTGTGGACGCACATGCATACAGGCTGCAAACCATGGGTACAAAACAACACTACACAACACAACACTACACAACACAACACAACACTACACAACACAACAATACACAACACAACACTACACAACACAACACAACACAACACAACACTACACAACACAACACAACACTACACAACACAACAATACACAACAATACACAACACTACACAACACAACACTACACAACACAACACAACACTACACAACACAACACTACACAACACTACACAAGATCCTGTACCCCGCTGAAAGGTAGGTCTGTGGACGGACATGCATACATGCTGCAAACCATGGGTACAAAACAACACTACACAACACAACACGTGGCTCATGAACAGTATTCAGATATGCACAGATTGTTCGTTTTCAATTTACTCAAGCTTTTGTGAAAAACATTGACTCAAGCTTTTACCTTTCTGACATCCTCAATTAAGTGATGAAAAAAATGATCTGTTGGAGCCCGATGCTGTGAGAAAGACAGATGGAAATGAATGTAATACATTTCTACTGCAATTGAAGTAGAATTAGGTATCGGCGTATCCTTTTGTGTTTCTATTGGTGTTGCCTTACTGCATGACACACTGGACAGTCCCATGATACAAAACAAATACAATACAAATACACAGACAAAACACATGTAACACCAGATATCATTGTGACAGTTTCTATTATGTCTCTTGTTTATGAAGGAAAATTCAAACTTCTGTCCAAGCAAAGGTAAGGCCTGTGCTATCACTGCTAAAATCAGGGAGTGGTAACAAGTAAGTAGGTGGTAAATTGAAGGATTATAAAGGATTCCAGATTATTACCGTGTTGTAAAGCTCCTCCAGACGGGAAACAGTCAGGAAGCGGTTCATGGTCATGCCGTTCTCAATCAGCAACTTCACAAAACTCACACGGTCCATGACCAGGGCATCCAGCAGGGACTGCTCCAGGGAGCCCACCTATGACACACACACACACACACACACACACACACACACACACACACACACACACACATATATACACACACACACACACACACATATATACACACACACACACACACACACACACACACACACATATACACACACACACACACACACATACACACACGCACACACACAGACACACACACACACACACACATACAAACACACACACACACACACACACAAAGGCACAGGCACAGGCACAGGCACAGGCACAGGCACAAGCACAGGCACAGGCACTCGCGCACACACACACAGACACACACAGACACAAGGCTTGTTAATCAAACATGTAATGATGTCGTTAAATTGAAGGTACAGACATCTCCTCACTATCCAACCCTGCATTCCTCTGCCTCGACAAAAACTGAACTAAACTGCAGTGGTGGTACCTGCCAATGCTGCCCGTAAACCAGGATGTGTTTCTTAGCAACGTCCGCTCTGTCCCATGCAAGGGCGATGCTCAGCTGCTCTTGGGGTGTGGCCTTCATGCCTGTCAAAGAACAACACAGAACAGGGTCATATGTTCAGCTGATATAAAGCGGAACACAACTCCACAGCACAATTCTGGTCATTCAACAACGGATAGCAACAGACCTTGTTCATTCTCGGTTGACGTTATGTTACCTTTAAGGGAGGCTGTCAAAATGGCAACATCTGCTTCAGGCTGATCCTCAGAGTCAGAGTCAAAAATTGTGATCTGGTTTGAGAGAGAGGCAGGGAAATGGCTAATATGACAATCATGAC